>NC_048894.1:153986548-153995386 GCF_011077185.1 Oxyura jamaicensis | reverse complement strand
AAAAGAAAAGAAAAGAAAAGAAAAGAAAAGAAAAGAAAAGAAAAGAAAAGAAAAGAAAAGAAAAGAAAAGAAAAGAAAAGAAAAGAAAAGAAAAGAAAAGAAAAGAAAAGAAAAGAAAAGAAAAGAGAGGGCTTAATACCCAACCCTAAAAAAATTACGTTATCAGGATGCAATGGAAATCTCCTGAAAATTAATAAACTGGTAGTTGACCTACCCAGCACATTCGCTGCACAAATCAATAACCATATAAAAGAAAACATGGCTTTGACACAAAAGGCAATAACTGATGAGACTTGTGGTTGCTGAGCTGGGGGAGACAGATCACAGCTTCAAAAGTACTGTGCCCCCCTTTTCTCCTCCACCCCCCAGCCTGTGCTGTGCTGAGGTTACACGACGTGTAACTAGTGAATGAGGAGAGAAGCCAGCCCAGCTACGTGCTGGTTGACTTTACAACAGCTTGCTGAGCTCTGCTCCTAGTTTTTCTGTGAGTGATTCAGCTTTATGAAAGCATTCATACGCGTGCAGGCAGTTTCGGAGGACACACGCCAGGAAGGCTGTAGGAAATTTCAGTGCGGTGATGGAGTGTTCCCGTGGCTGCAGTAGGAAATGCCTGTGTTTGCAGAAGCAGGATAAGGGGTGGGGACACAGAAAGGAAAAATAGTTCAGTTCAGGAAAGGTTTATTAAAGGAAAATAACCGAACTGTTAGATGTTATCGGGGTTGTGAATCATGTGCATTTCCAGCTCAACTTCAATGGAGGACCCACAGAGCTGGACTCTGTTGAACGCTGCTCTGTAGGGAATATCACATAATGGCACAGTGACCTTTGGGGACAACTGGGGGGGTTTAGGGCTAAATGTACCACAGGTGCATTGCTTAACATGTCCCCTCAGCTTATGGCTGAGGCTTCTTGTGTCCTTTGTGCTCTGAGCATGGGTGAGCGTCAGATGGCAAGCACTATGGCACTGCTGACAGGAGGGGGATGAATGGGTGAAATATGTTAACATACTTTGAAATTAGGAGCCAGAAAGATTGCTGGGGAAGGAGGTGGTAAGAAACCAGCATCTACCTGGGATGTGGAGAGATTTGGGCCTTTGTGGGATGTGGCGAGCTTGCCTTAAGCATCTCACAAGAGGCCTACGGCATAGCAGGTAGCCCAGGCCCAAAGCTCCAGGTGCTTCCACCAGGGTTCAGATGCTGGGTTAGAAGCAGCCCCAAACTTGTGGGACAGGTGTCCCAGTCCAACAGGGACAGGCTGGGTTAAGCTGTTTGGCTAGGACATCACTGAGCTGGGAGACGGCTGGGCTATCATTTTAAATAGGCTCAGAAAGTCTTCTCTTGGACAGTTATTTATTTATTTATTTATTTATTTATTTATTTATTTGTGTGTGTTTGTTTGTATTTCATTGACCTACAGGGTAGAAGATAACCTGCAAAAATCTTTGGGTGTTCTGTAGGCTGTTCAGATAAGGGTAAGGCTGGGTCTTTTGTCTTATTCATGCTTCCCTCTGTACTGGCTGTAAGGACAGGCTCGGAGCAGAGGCCCAGGAAGCTGGTGACCTCCCTCACCCTGCCACAGAAGGTTGTGGATGTTTCCAGTTGGGCCCACCTGGAAAAAAACAAAGGGCCCAAGGCTGGGAATTTTTATGGGGTAAAATAGGAATGCAATTGTACTTTTGGTTATCACAAAGGAAGGAAATATATGTATGCAAGTGTCTTCTGGATGCTTTCTCTATGGTGTATCTTGAGAATCTTCTGGCCTTTACATCACCCCAGCTCAAGAAAAAGCTCACATAGCCCATGACATGGGAAATGTGGGATGAAGGGATTCTCCTGACAAGGGAAAGCTGAGATCTCTTCTTTGTAAAGCTGTAAAGTTGAGATGAAATGGGAACGTATTTTGGTTTGCAGGCAATACCCCAG
Organism: Oxyura jamaicensis; assembly: GCF_011077185.1. NCBI lineage: Eukaryota > Metazoa > Chordata > Aves > Anseriformes > Anatidae > Oxyura > Oxyura jamaicensis. The sequence goes on along the minus strand of NC_048894.1, from coordinate 153,993,464 downwards.
TAGGGGTAAGGGTTCAGCATCCCTGAAGCTGATTGATAGATGAAGCAATTATTTCATGCTAAAAGCAGTGTCAGGAGAAAAGATTTGGCAAGAAAAACTGGGTCACAAGCTGAACACCTCCATGCAACAAGAAATAAAGATCCACACAGCCAGTTTGGTCTTCACTTCACCCCCAAGGCAAAAGCTGATGGCTACCTGCTGGAGCCCTCCCAGGGTTACTCTGGGCACAGCAGACTGGAGGACACTGCTGTCTCCTCTCCAACCCTTGCATTGTTTATTCACCTATCCTTTCTGGCTTTTTCACAGCCTTTTTCAGCTCCATTTGCCATCTGGAGTGATAATATCCCCTTTGCAGTTGGGTACCATGGGACAGCTGGAGCAATGACACAAGCAGGAGGTGACACTGCAAAGCATCTCGATATGGGGAACAGCTGCAGATCCAAAACCTTCTCTTGTGATCTCTAATGCTTTGCCCTAGGCTCAGCAGAAGCCTCAGGGCCATCGGTTTTGGCCTCCACAAAGTGGGATTAAATCCACTTTCTCCTGCCAGGGGCTCTGTAGGGCACAGCCACCCCAGGGCTCTGAGTTTCTATCACCCACACCAAACTTTTCCCCACCCAGCCCAGCCCCAGGTTCACATGGCAGCTCTCCCTGCCACGGGCTCTGTCCCTTGGCATCTTCGGCTGCATTCCTGCCGGCAGTGAGGGAAGATGTCCTGTAAAAAGACCTTGCAGGGCTGAAGGTCCCTGAACACTGATTTATTTATTTATTCAGCAAGAACACCAGCGCTCCCAGAAGCTCCTGCAGCCTTGAGGCCAACTGAAGGTTCACGAGCATGCAGGTACCACTAGGTCCCCGCAGGAAAGCCAAAGGAGGCTCATCCCTGTGCGAGGGGCAGCTGGCATGGGGATTTTTGTCTGAGGAAGCCACCAAAGACCTCTTATCCTTGCAGCATCTCAGCCGTGAGCACCTCTCCCGGCAGGGTGAGTCACACCTGCATGCCGCTCTGGAACACAAGGCACTACATACAAATGCTCTTGGGTGTTTTTGGCAAGCGGCTTCATCCTGGTCCTCCTCCCGCCCCCCGCCCCCCCAGCTCCCCTTAGCTACAGCACCTTGTGTAACTGAGAAATATGGCATATTTATCCCATACCTCAGGCCGTCTCTATGCTCTTTCACTTTACCTTGGAAACCAAACTTCTATTCTTGCCAACAAATCACTTTCAGACTAACGGGGGAGTGTGTGGTAGCTTGGATTTTATTTTATTTTATTTTTAAGAGTTTTTTTTTTTCAATCTAAGAAAAGAATTGAGGATCTATTTTTAAAGATTATATCCCCCCCCCCCCTCCACCCACTGTGCTGCAACAACTGAACACTTTGGCTCGCATGAGAATATTAGTAAAGCAGTCACAATCTGTAGGGTGCACTTAAAACCACATTGCATAATGGGACGAGCAGTGAGCATAACACAACAAAATGCAATGGGGGCTGGGATTTTCTGCAGTATGTGAACTAAAAAGCAGTGTGTTTGGCCACTACTGATCAGTAAATAGTCTGAAATACCCCCTTCCCCACCCTCAACCCTTCCCTTTTTCATCTTCCCAAATTTAAGCCCATCAATGCCACAGGTATGTTAGAGCATGGTTAATACAATATTTCATGGGAAATGTAACTGCTAAAACAATCTCTCTGTCTCTTTCCTCCTTGATATATTTTGGTATTTAAGGAAACCAATAAGTACAGAAATGGTAATGATATGCCTGTAAGATGATTTGAAAAGTGCATTTTTAACATTAGAGTCTGGGGGAATTGCATTAGCTGTAATAAAATCCTATAGGACTTCAGTAAGGGTAATAACTTTAAAAATGTTGTTATTAGTAGCATTGTCAACCCTGTTCTGAGATCTGCAGTGTAAACAAATTAGATGTAAGAAAAAAAGGATCAGTTTGATTCAGTTGAAGGCTACTGCGTTCAAGGAAAAATATATCACTTTCTAGATTTTATCAAAAGTCCTTGGGAATCAGCCACCCACCTAGGATGTTGTGAGTGATTAATGCTGGTCGTGTGCTATTTATCCCTTAAAATGTAATCACAAGCTGATTATTTTGCTCAACACATTTTTGGTGATTTGATTAAGAAGCTGCATGGACTTAACGGATTCAAAGGAAAACACATGGAAGAGGAGTTGAAACACAACGGTTGCCGCTAGGTAAGGATGTTCTTGGGGCCTTAGTATAACCAAATATCTCTGATTAAGATCCAGTTTTTGCAGTGCTTTAGGCTTCTGTGTGTTTGCATCTATCTTAAATGAAGTGGGCTAAGTTGATGAAGGTAGATGAGGGAATATGGCCTTATTCTGCAGCCTTTTGTGCAGCTGAAAAAAATATTGAGCTTCAAGTCTACAGGCACCGTAGGGGAGAATGGGGAGGAAGAAAAAAAAAGTGAAGATTTGATATGATGTTTAAAATTTGAAACGGAAAGGTGTTTATATTCAGCTCAGCTGCCCTCTTTGAACAACAACTCCTTGCCTCTGGCCTAGGGATCTCATCACACCTGACAAACAGAAACTCTTGGATAATAATAACAAAATAATAAAGATTATGTGGCTCTTTGCATTAGCATGTAATGAAGCACTTTAAAAGACAAGTATGTGTGACTAACCTGCTACTGAGATGGGGGACAAGAGCACAAAGCTTTGTCTTCTGATCGGCATGCAGCCACAGTACCACCAGGCCCTGGGATGGATGCTCCCTACCCCACTAGATTCTGATTTCCCGACCTCACCTCTGCTGGCTTACAAGAGGGTCAAAGCTATCTGTTTGGTTGGGACAAGGTGATAAAAGCAAGATGTTTTCTCCTTCAGTGACTTTCTGCTTTCTTCCTCTTTTTTTTTTTTTTTTTTTTTTTTTTTTTTTTTTTTTGGAAGGGCTGAATGATAATGAGATGACCTCTCTGGCAGTTGTGAAATATCAAAGTCTAGAAAGAGAGCCTTGAATAAATCGGGAGGTGGGTTAGAGTCAGCCACAGAAAAGCCACAAGGTTTATGTCTGAAAATCTGCTGGCCTCATGCTGGCAATTGCAGGAAGCAGAAGAAGAGACAGTGCCTGCATATGAATTCAAAACAGTTGATGTGAGAATGGAAGCTTATCCTAATTAACTCAATGAAAGCAAATTCAATTTGTCTGGCAACATGTGCATGTTGCATTTGGTTTGGCTAATAATGGTTTGAGTTTAACCCTGTTAAGGAAAGAACTGGAATCCAGAAGATAATGCCTGGAAGCTGGTGGGACCCTTCATCCGCGAGGTGCTTGTTCCTGTCTGAGGAATAAATTCAGGATAAAAGAGAGGATAAAATAGTGCTTAACTTTTCTCTGCTACGCAGCAACTAGTTTTAAAATTATAGAGAATGACGGTGTCAGGCTTAAAAGGCGGTTAATGTTCAGAGGTCCCCAGACAGTAAATGGTCTTTGGCACTTTTTGGCTTTGCGTGGGCTAAGATGACATTCAAGTGCTTTGTGTTCAGCCTGCTAGCTGGAGGACAGGAGCGCGTTTGACAGCCTTGGAAATACCTGGTGTTCCTGGTGGGAGCTTAGCATGCAGTGAACTTATTCATACAAGACTCAACCTTTTGTTGAGTCCTGTCACTCACGGTCTTTAGGGAAGCTATTTGATTTGGGGGAGCTGTTGTTTTCTAGACCATATGTTCTCCTGGAGGTTTTTCCTCATTGTTTCTTAAGCATTGGCTGAAATTTTCTCACTGAACAAATGTCGTGTGCCTTCCATGCTGAAATTCTTCCCCATTACTGCTTCCTTGCCCTCTTCCAGAGGCCTTCTGCTCTTGTTGGCACCAGTTGGGTGCTTCTCCCTAGTGTGACAGTACACAGTGCCATTGAAGAATATTTGCAATGCAATGCCTCTCTTCAAGTAGTTTTTTTGTGTTCCATACTCCTTGTCCTCAGCTCTTCCCCAAGACACTGCTCTCCCATTCCTCTCCTGCCTTTCCTGGCCATCTCTCCAGACCATGTTGTCCCACTGTCTTTCTTCTCTGCTGTTTTTTCACTGGAGCCACACAGAAATCATCTCTGGTATGAAATAAGCCAGGTCAGTAACTCCACTGGATCCTATGGATGGCATTAACATTTCTAGGTGGACATTTCATAGGCACTCCACTCTCAGACTGCTCCTCCTGGTTCATTGCTGCTTCTTGATCTTCTCTAGAACATCTCATGCTGCTCTGTTGGCTGAGAGGGATGATGAAGGACTTTTTGTCTTCTCTCAGGGCAAAAGCAGCACCGTACTTCATACCACTTAACCCCAGAACACGTGCCCTATTCCCTCACCCTCAGCTCCCTTCTGTGGAATAATCAGGTCACCACACTGATGTGCTGTTTGTGGCCAGCAAACATGTATTCTTTACTGCCTACCCAAAGCTTTTAAGGTGTGAGAGAGTCTGTCTCTTTTCTTTTGCATTGGGAGGTACCCAGAATAGCTTTGAATGCCATCAAAATAACAGAGAGCAGAGGTTATTTCTTCTTGTAGCACAAAGAAAGTGACATTTTGCAATAAAAGTCTCCTCTCAGGGGATGACCAGCCCAACACCCAGAGAAATATGTTAAATACCAAGAGCTGAGCTGCACTTGGTACAGGAGGGCATGGATCCACTGAAGTCAAAGGGAGAGCACAGATTCATACTGGCTGAGTCTCTGGCACCCAAGAGACTTTGTATGAGCTTCAGCTGAGACTGGTGTTGCACTAAACAAGCCAGAGGTTCACAGGCAGGATCTCTGTTATTTTTTTTTGAAGAGCAGCATAAAATTGGAAAAAATTCTGCTAACGGTGACATAGAAAACTCTTCAGTAACACTGGCTTGCAGCAGGGACGGAGCCCAGCACAGGCTCACCTGCAGCAGGGGATTTCAAGCAATTATTGCATCTTGCGTGAGATCAAGAGGCGGCTGGAGCATCGCGTGGCCCATCGTGGGACCTGGGGAAGGTACCGTGGGGAACAGGACGTGCTGACTCCGCGCCACCTTCCTCTCAGTGGAAACACGTTTGAAGCAGGATTTCAGCTGCTCGTTTCTTTCAGATTACCTCGTCTCACAGGGCGTTGATGAGACATGGGTAAGGTAGTGGCTGCCAGGGATCCAGAAGTGTGCTGGGATCAGTAAAATAAATCCAAAGCCGTAACTGAGAACTAGAGACCATCTCGCTAGTGCCAACTCCTAAATATTAACGCAGGAGAGTGAGAGATAAGAAACCAGAGAGTCTCATTTATTGCTTCTTGAGAGAGAAAGGCATGTTCAACACTGACAAGTTTGCTTTTTACCTTTTTTTTTTTTTTTTCATTATTCTTTTCTCCTAAAGCCAGAGAAGCTGTTTCAAAACTATTTCCCGTAGAATTGCAAGATGCTGAGAAATGGAGTTGAACAGAGATAGCTGTAATTTCCAGCAAACCCAAGTAAAGAATTGTTATCGACAAGGCTTCTGCCAGACTATAAAGAAGCCAGCAGCCATTTTTTCACTCCTGATGCTGTGAGAGATAAGGGAGTCAGCGGCAGTTCGGACAACTCCTGCCTCATTACTCTGACACGGCGCTCGATAGGTTCAAACAAGCAGCTGGCGCAGATGGTACCAGAGGGGTCTGCAGGGACTGACTGATGCACAGAGGCCACCTGGAGCCTTCTGTTGTAGATCTGTGGGGCAGCTGGGGACCAAAACCATAGATTGGATTCAGCCAAGAGATAAATGTGCCCCTGGGTCTCTCACTGCTGGGGTTACAAAGCTGCTTCTTTCCTCCTTTGAAAGACCAGTGTCTAAGCCATGAAATAGCCCAATCCTCTGTAAACGGTGGTTGAAACTCCTCCTAGCTCTTGTAGTAACTTCAGTGAACTGCATTATGTGAAATTTTATAGGATGGCTCAAATTGTTTTTAAAGACCAATTTGTTTAAGAAAAACCAAGGCCCTTTTGTTAATATTGCTAGAGGGAAACTTTGGATGTGCCTGTGTAAGGACAAGGTTTCTGAGTGACGACCAGGGGGAGAAATCCATCCACTGTGGTCTGTGACCCCATCCCATCTCTGACCACACACATTTAACACTGAAGCACCTGAAATCATGGAAAATTCCCATTGCTTTCAGTAGGGTTAGATTAAATCCCCAAGGAGAATGGTTTGGAGGCAGGAGTGTAGCATACATGGCCCCTTCTCTTTGATGTCTTGCTAGGGTTCCTTCAAAACGAGTATGACATGGGCATGTCACTTTTAAGACACAGTCTTGGAGACAGTTTGGATCAACAGTGACTGGATCTCTTGCCCTCTCCTGTGTGATCAGAGGGTTTTAAGACATGGACAGATTGTCTCGTAGCATCTCACTGCTTAGATGTCCACTTCCTCCTAATCAGAGCCTTTGTTCTAGACTCAGGGGTGCAATGAAGATGTGGCTGGAACTGGATGCTAAATTATCCTCTCATCCTGTAGGTGATCCAATTAAACCAAATGTGAAGAGAACCAGAGAAGTTCATGCTCTGCCTTGCTGTGCATGAAGTCAGCAAGTTAATAACGGACATTGATCTCTAGGGCTGTCAGTCTGTCTAGGGCTGGGTGGAAGAGATCTCAGATTTCTTTTCATCACATCATTAGATTTCATACTGCAAGCAATAAACTATGTAGCCTGCAGCTGTGAAAACTCTAATTTGAAAGCTATTATTTTTGATATTTTTGAGAACTTGCTGCCATATTTATTTATATATATATATACATTTATATATATATATATATATATATATATATATTCAGAACTCCAGTAGTTCATTCAGTTTCCATCTCCCCTTGTCTAGTTTTCTGGGGGGTTTTCTCTCTCAGGGGGGGGCGCGCGGCCGCGGGGGGGGGGGGGGGGGGCGCGGCGGGGGGGGGGGGC
>NC_048894.1:153881207-153986448 GCF_011077185.1 Oxyura jamaicensis | reverse complement strand
CCCCCCCCCCCCCCCACTTCTTCCTCTCCCACCACCATCTCTTTCTCCCCCCTTCTTTCCCTTTACTTGCTAAAGCAACTAAAACCTTCAGAGCAGAAGGGATCGACCCAAAACATATGGATACTCTAAAGTTTTGCCTGTTTCTTATGAATACAACATGAGCCCTTTCCATTTGTACACTCCACTCGGGGTGTCTTAATCCACTATCTTCTTCCCCCTTTCCAGGACTATAATTTCCCAGTCTGATGGCCTCTTCAACCACATAAGATAAGAAGAATAGTCCTTGGCTGAGACTGAGTGACACTATCTACCCAAGAAATTGTCACCCTTCAGTGGCATGTTCAAGAGTTTCTGTCTCTTGTGCCTTCACCCTGTATTTACTCCCTGGATATCTTTCTGCTTTATTTTTCCCACAGCACCAGAGTCCCCTGGTAGTAACTAAAGGCAATCTTTTAAGGATAGTTCTCTACCTAACATATCAGAGGGACATCAGTGCAAAAGCTGGCCCTGGGAATACATGTTTAAAAGAAAAAATAAATAATAATAATAATAAAAAGACCTAAGTCAATGCTGTGTCTTTTCCACTAATGAAAAGAGATGTACTGTCTGCCCTTCTACTTTTGTGGGATGGTTATGGTTAAATGTGCTGGTTTGTAGTGCAAGGTGATGAAAAGCCACATTTCTGTCTGACTCAAATACAGGCTTGGAAAATAATAACGGGAGTTAAAGTGTGACTAAGCACTTCCAAGGGCTGTCATGCTTGACACTGAAGGCAGCTGGTCATGCCCTTAAAGTCCTTTTTAATAAGATTACTGTGTTGCTCATTATTCAGAGGTCTAGGAAATGTATTAAATTGTAATGTTCTTATAAATGTAACTAGTTCCTTGGGTGTATTCTGTCTCCTCCTGCACTGGGACTCCTGAAGACCCTTCATTATGATGACCAGGCTGGGCCCATGATGTTTAGTTTGTAAACTTCTTTCTCAGAGTCACTTTTTTGTTTGTTTGTTTGTTTTTTGTAATAAGCCTTTAGTTCACTAGAGCCCTTAGGTTCATGCCTAATTACTTCTGGGGTCAGTCACAGATGCTCCATGTGTGTGCCCCAAGACACCCCAGTGCTGTAAGGCCCTGCAGATCAGCCGCCAGGGAGCTTCCAACACCAATCCTGAACCACCTAGTGCAGTCATAGCCATCCGAGCAGGGGTATGATGGGAGGGGATGCTTTGTCTGCCCCGGCTATTAATGAATGAAATGGAATCTCTCCCCTGGCTGAGTCTATGCTGGGCTGGAGAATGAGCCATACAGGAAACCTGACTTTCATTTCATTTTCAATCCCCCTGTTTAAATCTCCATGACTGTGATTCATTACAGAGAAGTGACTCTTCTACGTTTGTGTGTTGTAACTAGATTAATACAGCCCTGTTTCGCGTGTATGGCTGATGATGTCCAGTGGTTAGCACACCTGAGATTGAATTAAAAGCCTCTAGAGCTAAGATCATGAGTCATTCACATGGGCTGAGCTCAGGACTCAGCCTTTGTGGCTGGGGCTGAGAACATCTTCTGTGGATGAAGGACATGTGCAGAGCTGGGTGGCTGTCTCAGCATCACCCTGTTTCTGTCTCCCAAAGGTGAGTTCCTGGCTCTGTTCCACCCACTGAGACCTGCCCATGCATGAGTGGGGGCTCAAGGGCTGGGGCTGGGGCACTGATTCCTCCTTTGTTCTATCAGGCTGTTTGGGAAAGACAAGTATGTTTGAAATTACATGTGGGAGAAGGTTTGAAGGTGTATCTTCAGTTGCAGACACTTGTTCACAAGGGTTAGCCTCTGCCTTGGTACTCGAATGCAATATTCAGTGCTAATACAGCCAGTACCACCAGGGAGGCTGAGGGAACCTGTATGAAAATACAGCAATTCAGAGTGTTACTGCATTTAACCTGGGCAAAGACACTCTACAGAGATTCAGTAGTAGACAGCATTGCTGTTGGAAAACTTTGCCAAGCCTTTTTCTGGTGTTACCTCTACAAACCATCTGGATCCAGAGCATGGCTGCTGTGGTGGCTTTAGGAAGAAGTGTATGACCCAGGGAAGGCTGGGGTTAAGCCAGCATTTGGCAGTGTGCTCCATGCTCTGTTAGGAGCTCAGCACCCACAGCTTGGTCCATATAGATGGGTTTTAATGTGTGGAGACGTGGTCACCAGTCCCCAGCTGACCCAGCTCAGTGATGCTGGAAACCCTCTGCTCCAACAGCTGGATCAGCAACAAATATATAACTAATTTCAGTCTTTGAGGGAAAATGTGCACACTACTAAAACTAAAACTAAAACTGAAATCACAGTGGATGGTACCTTGGCAGCTGCTGGTGTGGACTGGTTGGACCACAGAGGCTAAACTCCCGGTTCTGCCACCCTCCTAAACTGGGGTTGATGGGAATCTCGTGCTTGTATTCATGTTCTTTTGGTCCTGTGGCACATGGCCAAGGTTATTCACAATCCACAAGCAGCAGAAATCACTCTGAATTTTGAAATTAATTTCCTCCCCCCCCCCCCCCCCTTTTTTTTCTTTTTTTTTTTCTTTTTTTCTTTTTTTTTTTTCTTTTAAAATGGATTAGTCTGCTTTTTGGGTACAATGAATACAGGTTCATTTTCAGCTTGAAGAATGTGAGCTTAAGCTATCTCTGACTTTGAATCTGTGAAAATAAGAATAAAATGTGACCCTTCACTTCCTCAGTGGCTCAGACTGAATTGAAATAGGTGATTATTTAAGGTTTGGAACTGGTTAGATAGCTCCTCCATTGTACTGACAAGTCACAAGTCTCTGCCTTTCCATCTTCTTATTTTTCCTTCACTTGTGCTCTGGTGAGACCTGGGAAGAAAAAGAAATGCCAAAAGAAAAACAAAATCTTGGATTGCATCCATTCTTACCAAAACAAAGTGGGAGTAATGGAAATCCAGTAAGAAAATATGTCCTCAGAAACCAAGTGATCTGGAAATTTAACAAAACCTAGGAATTACTTGGTGTCGGTTTGATGTTTACTCTCCCTATTTATTTATTTATTTATTTATTTATTTATTTATTTATTTATTTATTTATTTTTATTTTAAGTGTGCAAAGTTCAGGACAGCCTGGACTGGATTTATTTTTATCAATAAATGTCTCTCTCCCAGCAGAGAGACATACTTAAAAAAACCACTGCTGTGGTATGACTCTAGCCATCTATGATGATGTAGGCTACAGATCTGAAGCCACTGTTGAATTTTAGTATTCCAACACAATTTAGAGGCTTTCAAACCATTTTTGTTATCCCTGGGAGCTCCTGGTAGTTGAGATCACAGAATCACAGAATCACAGAATTTTCTAGGTTGGAAGAGACCTCAAGATCATCAAGACCAACCTCTGACCTAACACTAACAGTCCCCACTAAACCATATCCCTAAGCTCTACATCTAAATGTCTTTTAAAGACCTCCAGGGATGGTGACTCCACCACTTCTCTGGGCAGCCCGTTCCAGTGTCTAACAACCCTTTCGGTAAAGAAGTTCTTCCTAACATCCAACCTAAAACTTCCCTGGCGCAACTTAAGCCCATTCCCCCTCATCCTGTCACCAGGCACGTGGGAGAACAGACCAACCCCCACCTCGCTACAGCCTCCCTTGAGGTACCTGTAGAGAGCGATAAGGTCACCCCTGAGCCTCCTTTTCTCCAGGCTGAACAAGCCCAGCTCCCTCAGCCGCTCCTCGTAAGACTTGTTCTCCAGGCCCCTCACCAGCTTCATAGCCCTTCTCTGGACTCGCTCAAGCACCTCCATGTCCTTCTTGTAGCGAGGGGCCCAAAACTGAACGCAGTACTCGAGGTGCGGCCTCACCAGAGCCGAGTACAGGGGGACGATCACCTCCCTGGACCTGCTGGCCACACTGTTTCTTATACAGGCCAGGATGCTGTTGGCCTTCTTGGCCACCTGAGCACATTGCTGGCTCATATTCAGCCGACTATCAACCATCACTCCCAGGTCCTTCTCTGCCTGGCAGCTCTCCAACCACTCATCTCCCAGCCTGTAGCTCTGCTTTTGGTTATTGGGCCCCAGGTGCAGGACCCGGCACTTGGCCTTGTTGAACTTCATGCAGTTGACCTCGGCCCATCGGTCCAGCCTCTCCAGATCCTCCTGCAGAGCCTTCCTACCCTCGAGCAGATCGACACACACACCTAACTTGGTGTCGTCTGCAAACTTACTGAGGGTGCACTCACTGCCCTCATCCAGATCATCAATGAAGATATTGAAGAGGACCGGCCCCAGCACCGAGCCCTGAGGAACGCCACTAGTGACCGGCCTCCAACTGGATTTGACTCCATTTACCACAACTCTTTGGGCCCGGCTATCCAGCCAGTTTCTAACCCAACGAAGCGTGTGCCAGTCCAAGCCAAGAGCAGCCAGTTTCTTGAGGAGAATGCTGTGGGAAACGGTGTCAAAAGCCTTGCTGAAGTCAAGGTAGACCACATTCACAGCCTGAGATGAGTCTGTAACAACTTCTAAAATCTGTTCTTTGCATACCAGTATTTTCTACTGGCTCTTTCTAATTCTTGTGGGGAAAACTGGTACTGGAAGGGTTTTAGTGCAGGTCTCAGCCATCACAGAGCAAGACACAGCCTTTTTTTCAGTAAAAGGCTGGAGCACTTTCTACTGTTGCATTTAACTAGAAGTCACTCTCCCTGTATTTTTTTTTTCTTGTGGCAGAAAATCAATGCCATAATAGCTATTCCTTTTTGGCAAGAGACTGATAGCATTGGCCCGCACCCAGAATAATGCAAGCTGGAGATATAGAGTTGTGCCAATGTACCTTACACCTCCTGACCTTCAGCATCTCAGGATTTCCAGCCCTGAGAAGAGAGCTTTTGGGAGAAGAGATTTATTGTTCTGCCTGGCTGCAAGATGGTGTCCAGGAAAGAGCCCCAGTGGGAAACAGAAAACCTCTGTGTTGCTTCTGCTTTCACAGTAAGGTAAATAATGGCTGATGCCACTGAAGCCAAGGGAACTGACTATCGAAATGATGGTTAAAGACAGCAAAATCAGTCCTCCTAGGCACGTTCTGGCTCCCCGACTGCACTGCGCTGACTTTGCTCACAAACATCTATTGGATTAAAAAAAAAAAAAAAAGGCATGTGCTTGGTGTGATTGCCTTGCTCTGCAGATCAGCTTGTATTTTGGATGGTCGTAGGACTGCAGTTACAACCAAACCTCTCTTGGCTTCTGGCTGATTTTACCCTGATTAACCTCCTGTGTGTATGATGTACCAAGGCAAACTCCCCTCATTCTTGAGACAGGAACATTTCACTTCTTGCTGAATGGGAGGGCTTGGTTCACCAGTCAAAGCACAGCTCTGGGAGCTGAAAGTGCTGACATCTCCCCCCTGCTTTGGGCACAGACTTCCAGCATCACCTTGTCCCAGATGCTCTGCCTTTATTTTCCCATCTGTAAAAATGGGTTTATGAATCCTCAGCAATCCGCCTTTCCAAAACTGTTTACTAACATGCAGGGTGGTCATTTTTCCAGTTTATTGCTTACTTGTCTTGCTTCATGAGCTGCAGTGGGCTGTTGGCTGTAATGACGCTAAAGAAACATTGCCCCAAGCTGATCCCCATAATATAATTCCACCATGAAATATGACTTCTGAAGAGATATCAAACACAGGGAGACTTGTGCATTGCTGCATCTTCTCACTCCTTCTGGCTTAAAGATTGCAGTCCTGTTGTCTATAGCACGGCTGCTGGTCTAATCCTTCATGTATTACATTCACTTAATCTGAGAAAATTCCTTCAAGGGGAATTGTGTTATGCATCGGTATCATTTTTTGCTTTACAGTGAATGAAAACATCCTGCCCACATACAAATAGACTTCTGAGTAGTGAGAGGGCATGGTTATTTCATAGGTCTTAGATCAAGTGCATCCATTGTAATTGTTGAGTGTGATCTTCTGCATAGCCATACTGTTGAATTTTACCAAGAGAGTTCTGCATCAATGTATATTTTATCTTACTTTTTACTTTTTTTTTTTAATTTTTTTTTCTTCTGAAAAGAGTGTTAGGATAAAAAGGAGAAGCAAGAGTTAAGCTAAACTGGGAAGTGACAGTGTGCCAGATGCATTCACACTAATGTGCCTCTTTAGAGTTCACGCCTAAAGGCTTTGTGTGTGATGATAAATATATTTGTTTTGGTTGTTGGAGGTGGCCTTAAATTATTAAAATACAAAACAGAAAAATGGCTTTTCATTTTCTAGTTCCATTAACTAGTTTCAGTGGACATGAGAGGCTCAAAAAAGGGTTCAGAATTGACAAATCAGGGCTCAGACAGCCCTAAATGTTGTTATAATTTTCAACCTTTTGTTGTGCCTCACATTCCTATCTGGTTAGGTCCAATTAGCAATGTCACTTGTTTGTAAAACCCACAACCTCTGGCTGCCTCAAAAGTCTTTTTATAATACAAAAGGGAAAATAGGGCATTTTCTATATTTCTTTCTATTGATTTTGTGTATGTGTCTGCTAGAGAGAGAATGAGAGAGAGAGGGAAAAAGAAAAATGCAATTGTGATAAAATAATAACACAGTAGCAGTAAAATTTTAGCTAAAAGAAAAATGATAAAGGTAAAAAATACTTCTGGCTCTGCAAAGCTCTGAAAATGTCTTTGACAGAGTCAAAGACAGACTTCAGGCTAAACTTTTTAAAGTGGATATTCACCTCCTTCAACTGTTACCGTTTATCTATTCAGGCTGTATTTTGCTTGCTGTTGCCCATTCATTTAACCCTCTGCTATTGAATAAATAATTTCATGTCATCTGCAGTTTTCTGCTCCCTCTGTAGCTTTCCAGATCACAGAGCCATCTGAAAAGGCAGGACCTCACCCAGATCTTGCAAGGGGTCCTTGACCACTTCTGACAGCAAACACTTGACTGATTCCAGTAAAAGAACAATATCCCTGTAAATGAATGACATGAAACATGCAATTTCTGATGAAAGACAACTGAATCAGGCATATCTGTCTTCATGTGCAATGAAGAAGGATGAATCTGTGCAACTAAATGCCACACAGAGCATCAGCAAGGGATCAGGATCCCTGCAGTCCTATGCATTTTGATCCCAGTCATGCCCTCAGCAAAGGGATGTGTACAGGACACTAGTCAGGACTTCTTGTCTTGTGGCTCAGAAATGCTTACCAACATTTTCAGCATCAAGGTCAGTGAGGCGGTGAATGGGGCTAAATTGAAGACATGGAGGTGATGAAATTCATGGTCAATGAAGCATTGATTCAAAGAAAAGGAGCTGACCCCATCTTTTCCTCTGGCAGGGAAAGTTTACTGTGATCTTCACCCACATCTTTGGATACCTCTTCTATATATCCCCCCACTTCTCCTGTACATATGTATCAAAGGTCTCCATGCAAGATCTACTGACACCAGCTGATGTGTACATAACATGTGTGGACGCATGCCCTGGTAAGAGTAGGAGTGAGAACTCAGAAAGTGCTGAATGAAGGCATTTCAGGGAACAGCAAAACCTGGAAAGAGGTTTAGGCAGGGGCCAAAAAAGCAAATTCCACAGAAGTGGTCAAATGCCTGGATCTGGAAAAGAGCAAATGCCTACCCTTCCTGAAATGAAAAGCTGTTTCAGGGCTAAATTAAATTAACATGTTCCCTAAGTGGGTTCAGTTGTAAGTAAGGTCTCCCACAAATTTTCTAAAAGCTGGCTTTACCATAGTAAAACCTATTAAAAAAAAAAAAAAAACTATGTTCTTTCAGCCTAAGAAAACTCCCTAATTATTATAACCCATGATGATCTTCATCTCATTGAGCACATAATAAAACAGTATTACAACTGCCTTGTTAGCAGCTTGCTCGGTAAACTGCATTTTAAAATATGAAGTCCCATTCTTTTCATAGATACCATCACCACAGGTAGTGAAAGAACATTTTGAAGGTGCTTCAAAGGAAGACCTGGACAATCACATATAGATATACTTGAATGCAATTACAGGAGCAAATGATTGTGTACCAGTGAATCTCACTTTAATCTAAGGTATGCAATCACCTTCTGCACGCTTTTCAGTATCTTATTATTAACCTCTTGTCTATGGAAAAACTGCTCTCAAAATGAAGGAGTAAATGAAAGTAGTTTTAATGCTAGGCTTTAAATCTTAGCTGGGTCTTTCTTTGGGAACAAGCACAGTCAGAGCTGACCGTGCAGCCTCTAAAGTTGCATAACACTTTCACTTCTATCTGACCTCTCTTTTCAAAAGTTCTACCAGACTTTCATGCAATCATGGAATAAGTTCAACTATTTTGGTTAAAGTATTCTGGCTGCCTACTTCTGAGCTACTTGCTTCTTTCTTTTCTTTTTTTTTTCTTTCTTTTCCTTTTTTTTTTTTTTTCTTCCTTTTTTGAATTGTTTTATTTTGAACAGTTTTTGTTCAGCTTGTCTTTTTAATATATTAATTTCAAAAAATCATGTGCCTTAATTTCAGAAAAAAAAAAAAAAAAAATGGCTGAAAGATGTAACAAGGAAATGGGGAAACTGCTTCTTTTGCCCAGGTCCCAAGACTTGTGGGAAGTCAAATGTTCACATGTTCCAGAGCAGACGTGACATCTCCCTTGTGCCAGGGATTGCCTTCTGCCTCTTCTATTAAAATTCATGCCCATTAATCTTGGTTATGAGCTGCTGAAATATCTGTTTGCACATACTCAGTAGGGATATATTGGAGTCTGCATGCTGCAGTTTGCTAAGATGCCACCCACCCTGTGTGCTCTACTCCCTTACTATACCTTCCTGTGGGCAGGACTGGGCGTAAAGCTATCTAAAATACATATGCTTAAATGTGTTTATCTACAATGCACTCATTTCCACGTCCACCTAAGAAAGCTGCACTTCCTTTATTGATAGTGCAGAGCCAGTCAGTCTGGTCAGTGGAGCTCCAGACATGCTTCATTTCATCCTACCTTTGGTCAGATCTATCCCGAACCCCGAGTTTTCCATGGGAACACCACTAGCTCTGCATGAGAGGTTAAAGGTTCGGGTCCAGAATTCTATGCTACAGACAGGTAGTCAGTCGAGATGAATTTTGCCTGAAGTAACTGATTAGTCCTATACTGTAGGGATTGAGCGGTAACATGTCCTGGGAATCTGCCATAATGAAATATTTAGAGGGAGAAATTACAGTTGCCTTCAACATTTGTTTAGCATCATTTCTGGGTGGAAATTTTGACACTATTTCTTCCCAAATTAACTCGAGCTACCAGGGATTTCAGGCCCATTCCAACTCCTCTAATAGAATGAGAAGAAGGAAAAAAATGCAAACCTGCGAAAGTATCAAGTTAACCAGCAGCAGAGAGACACCAGTGGAAATTTTTCTTGTGCAAGGATCAAGAGCAAAATGATCAGTGCTATCTAAACTGATATTTTTCACAAGGAATAATATTTCTCTAATAGGAGAATCACCCCCACACAAATGCATGTAATAAAAAATTTAAGAAAAAAAAAATGGAAGAGTTTAAATATTTGGAAGATAATTCTAGAAATTAATTCTAGAAAGTAATGGGAGAACTGCACTCACATAACCTCAAATGGGATTGCCTACCATTAAAATATCTGTCTAACAGGTGTCAGAATGACACCTAATATGACAATCTAATTCAAGTATCAGTTTATATTGTGACTCTGGACTTCCTAGGCTCAAATTCTGCTGATGCTCTGGTCTCTCAGGCTAGCTAAAATAGCCTGGTTATATCTGATCAACAGGGGCAAAGCCTGCATGTGTCACTCTTTGCATAAGTACTTGCCCATTTGCTTTCAGGATGGGCATTGCCTAGAATTCAAGAAGCTAGAATGGCAAACCATAAGAAACTGGTGAAGAGCCATGCCTCAAGGCCCTACATCCGCTCTCCTCCCAAAACTGATAATTTAATTTAGCCCCTGTATGAGGTGCAGAAGGAGAAATGCATGGAGTCAATCCTATCTTCTTCAACTGTCAGGAAAAGCAAAAACTGAATAAATGGCAGAGGAAATTGGCTTCACTGCAAAAGCACAAATGAGATGTGGTTTTAGATGTTCCATTGGAGGTGACCGTCTACTCCCCCGGCACAAGAAATTGCGGGTGTTGGACATTCCTCTCTAAGAGCCAGACAAAGAGGAAAGGACAGTCCCTCTGCAGAGATGCTTCCTAAAGACCAGCTAAGGATGACAACAAAGAATGGACAGTCCTGTAATTTCACAGAGTCACGGAATCATCTAGGTTGAAAGAGACCTCCAAGATCACCGAGTCCAACCTCTGACCTAACACTAACAAGTCCTCCACTAAACCATATAACTAAGCTCTAAATCTATTTGTTGAGACTGAGGATGCAGTTACACAAGCAGCAAATTCCATGGTCTCCTGATATGTGCCTTGTGCTCTTCTGGTCTTTCCGTGGTCATCTGTCTGCATTTTTAGGAGCTGGACTCCCAACTAGCAGTGTCGGCAATGTAGCAGAAGCCTCAGCGGAGCAATCCCTGGTGACAGACGGTGGGAAGCCTGACCAAATCGGTAGCCTCTGTTGCAGCCTCTCCGAACTGCTCATCCAGAAACTTCTCGGCTGTTTGTTAGCTCCTGCACTTGAGATCATGACAGTTCCTGGTGTTGCTGAAGAGCCTGTTTACCACTACAACCCTTAATGGGATACAGCATGTCTCCGCTGTGTGTTCTTCCAGACCTAACGGCGAAGGGGAGGGAGGAGAGGAAGGGGTAGGGCTTTGCTCCTGCTTCCCTTTTCCATTAGGGGCACTGGGAGGGAAACAGTGAAATGTGATGCTGCGTGGGGATGCTGGGGTCTGCCAGTCTCTCCAGTATCCCCACACCTCACCCTAAAAATACCCATGGAAGAAAGTATAAAATGTCTGGAACAAGCTTGATGACTCAGTGCTGTCCATTTCTAGGCATTGCAATTCCAGCAACTTAAACAGATTAATCAATAACTTAAAATAATGTTCGTCATTCTAATATCGCTACTAATAATGACGTGATTGTCACGGCCTTGATGAGTTTGTGCAGTGTGTCAAGGAAGGAATGGAAAGTATCTGCTGATGCATATTGCTTGAAGGCACCCGTCACCAGTGGCACCATATACCTGGAAGCTTACAGAGGAAACAAGAATGAAGTGAATTGCTGAGCACGGTGAAAGACCTCACTTATTGGTCACCACAAGAGAAGCATCTGCCTCCATCATCTACAATTCCCTACTGCAGTTGTTGCCTGCTCTCAGCTTTCACAGGTACAGATGAAGATTATTTTATTTATAAACTTGCAAAAAATGTGCCGAGGTGTTTCAGGGGAAGACAGTTGTAGCTGTGATATGGCTTCTGTCCTGGAAGGCCTTACAGCCTGATTTAAATATGATGCTAAACTGAGCAGACCAAAGAACAGGAGAACTAAGGCTGAGGGCCACAGTGGTCAGAATTTGTGGTGAGTTACTCTGGTATGTGCATGTGTGTGTGTTGCTGGCTCTTTTCCATCAGGCATTCAAAAATGAGTTTGGCTAAGTAAGACATGCTATATGCTTCTTGTCTTTTCAAACAGGAGGGATGTGCTGTCCACTCCCAGAACAAGGCAGTGCATTTGAAAGTAAAAACTACATGTTTTGTCCATTGAAAGGAACACAAGTTGCCTTAAAATGTATCCTCTTCTCTGGCTGCTAAGAGAGAACTTCACTTTTATTCCCTTACCTGCCATCTGATATTTTCTATAGCTCTAGTTACTGTTTTCTTCACTTTCATGGCTCCTTCATGGGTCCAAAATTTTCTTAGTTCCTTCAGGGTCTCTCTGATTTCCCTATAATTTCTTTATCTTTTTTTTTTTTTTTTTTTTTTTTATTTTTCCCCCAGTAGGAACCCTTTTCCCCCATTCTTCTTGTATGTCTTTCACGAAGTTCACAAGACTTTTCACAGACCTTGCATTGAAGTGTCCTCTCTGATCTTTTCTTACATGTCAATATGAAAACCAGCTGAAGGTGACAACCACCTCAGAGTTGTAAGAAGTTGTGCTTTTGTGGGAAATGCAATAAGAAATCACCTCTAAATAGCTAGCATAGCAATAAAATAATGAGCATCTTACCTGAGGACCTAACATCCACACAGTGTAAGTGTGGAGCTTATCCTGATATTACGGCTCGAGTGCTCATTAGTGGTTCAAGTGCCTTAGATGCCTTCCCAGAAAACAGATTTTGGCTCAGTTGAATCCAAAATGAAATCAATTTTATGTGCCATTCCATGCTATGAAGGAAAGCGCAGCAAGTATAACTGAGAAATTTGCTTCCAAAACAAACTCTGATCTAAACTAAAACTGTAATGTAGACAAATCCAGCATGTCCATCTCAGCAACTCTAGTAGGAAGGTGATAGTTTCCACTTGGCTCTGGGAAACACTAAAAATTGTACTACAAAAGGCACTGGAAAATTTATAATAGGTCAGTCTTGATGTTGTAGGGAGCTGGAACTAGCTGCAGTATGTGTTTCAAGACGGTAAATCATGTTCTCTTGAAAAGACATCAGCAAGGTATGTCTTCTGTGTTCAAATTCAGGTGCCTTATGGCCTGATGGATTTTATTTCCATCCAGAAACAATGTTTCCCACTTAGATGAGTTTCCTGTGATTCATTAGGTCTTTATGAGAGTAGATGCCAGTCCTCAGGTCAAGGAGAAGCTCCAGCCTTCTCGTGAACTACAACCTGAAGCAGGAGGAATTTCCAGCAATGGGCTGCTCATCAAACTTTCTTGCTTTCTAGGGCAGAAGCAGCCAAACAGAGCTACCAAGGAAATGAGCTGAGCTCTCAGATTTCCCTTGGCCACCTTCTGTTACTCTGAATGGAAGGAAGAATGTAAAGCAAGAGAAGGCGTGATCTAGTGGTCCTCCTCTGTCACCCACCTGAGTAAACTCTGGCTTGGAGTGAATTGTTTCTGCCAACAACCTAGAGACTGGGATGAGAACTGGGCATGCAGTTTTTGGGATGTAGCTCTACAGACTGACTCACTGACCCACATGACCCACAAAAAAATATTTTTGAAGCATGAAATTAGGAATGAACATGTTAAGGATTTTTCCATACTGAATGTCTATAGGGCAGGGTAAAAAGGGAAACTAAGAAGCCAGGATGTAACAGCAGATGTTTTTATTTGATCAGCTTTTCTTGTGGCTTACTGAGTTTGTCCAAGTTTGTACTAGTTTCTTTATAGCCTTAAAGACCATGGCAGTGATTCTGCACTGATCTGGTGGTGGTAAGTGGCTAAATATAGTCCAATTAGTGCAGTCCAGATCAGTGATATTGATTAAAGTTTTAGAAAAGCTTACATTTCTTCCTGGCTCTTGGTGCAATCAAAAGCATCCCTCAGAAGCTTTACACAGAGATGTTACCTAAGAATGAGGAGGAGCTTGACCTGACCAGCATGGCTTTATCCCAAAATATGCCATATGAGCGAGGAGAAGGAGGTTCTCTCCAGCTACGTGGGAAATTGTAGTTCTGAAGAAAGTCACCACATCTCTGTTCCCTGCCAATGGTGTAGGCAGAAAGTATCTGCATAATTGCTGAGTCTCACAGCCATCAATGTACTCATCAGATTATTTTCCAACCTAGGGAGTCCTGTTAGGTACAAAATATTCCCTCTCTTCATTTATGTCTCTGAGATAGTCAGTTCATAAATTAATGTTTGTGTCGGCAGTGTCCATATGGGCCTCTTGCATCTGGGGGCTGCAGGTAGCAGGGAGTGACAGGAAGGCATCAGAGTGAGATGTGTAAAACATACAGAAACAGTGTTCGTTTTCCATGTCTCAACTGAGAAGGCATTTCACTATGAGTGTTATACCATGGTTCTTTAAATGCTTTATTATTTATAGACATGACTTGGGTAGTATTGAAAGCAGGATTTCTGGGTGACAGCAAATGGTGAGGTAAGGTAAATAATGAAGAACAATGCAGTTAGACAGAAAAGGTCTTAGATCATTTAAGTAATTCGGCAAAAAGATGACAAATTCAGTTTGGTGCAGATAACTGTAGAATAATGAGTCTTGGAGCAAAGAATATAAAGAGAAAATATGCTAACTAGGAAGATGCTGCAGCATACTGACTAGCAAAGAGATCTGGGGACCTAATGGAGAGAAATCTCCTTAATGCTCAGGATATAACAGCTCCTGAATGGGTGGAGTTGCAGAGGAATAAGAAAAGGGTCAAGAACTGAATTTTTCATAGACATAAAACCCTCTTAGGTTATCTTGTCCATCCCCTTGCAGCAGTTGAGAGACAATTCTTTCTGCAAAGAACCCTATTATGTTGAATTATGAGAACTGTCAAGGTGATTTATAAGACAGATTTAGTTAGAGTGTGAACATTTTTGCAAGCCAAACACAAAAAGCTGAACATTTTGTATGAGATTCTGACCTCACTGACACAGATGTAAATAAAGTCACCTGTGCAATTCTGAGCAGACTCGCTCATGCTATACAGAAGCATGTATGCACTTTATTTATTTTTGGAACCAGAATTAAACCCCAGGCTTTGTGATATGGGGATTTTAGCTACAACGGCAGCTGAGACAGTGCAGCTGGTGAAGAGGGGTTTTCTACCAGGGAAATTCACAGGACTTGTGAAGCCTGAGCCAATTTCAGACTGGTGGTTGGAGTCTTTCCTTTTACATGGGTGCTGCATGGTGACCCAGTTTAGATGTCGATCTGGATGAAAGGTTATCTGCTTTCTCAGCACTGACTTCAGAAATATTATTGGAGAGCGGAAAGAGCAGGAGTTAACTTTTTCAATAAGAATATAAAGATAAAAAGCAAGAATCAAAATGCACAAGCCCCAAACCACAAGCTTAAAACCCTGTGCTTGACATACACTAGAAACACTCATCTGTCAGTGTCTGCTTATTACATAGAATCAGAGAATCACAGAATGGTTTGGGTTGGAAGGGACCTTAAAGATCATCTAATTCCACCCCCCTGCCCTGGGCAGGGACACCTCCCACCAGGTTGCCCAAAGCCCCATCCAGCCTGGCCTTGAGCACCTCCAGGGATGGGGCATCCACAGCTTCTCTGGGCAGCCTGTACCAGTGCCTCACCACCCTCTGTGTGAGAGTGAAGAATTTCCTCCTTATATCTAATCCAAACCTGACTTGTTTTAGTTTAAAGCCATTCCCCCTTGTCCTATCACTACACCCCCTGACAAAGAGTCCCTCCTCAGCTTTCCTGTAGCCCCCTTTAGGTACTGGAAGGATACTGTAAGGTCTCCCTGGGGCCTTCTCTTCTCCAGGCTGAACAACTCCAACTCCCTCAGCCTGCCTTCACAGGAGGGGTTCTCCAGCCCTCCGATCTTCCACGTGATTTAATATCAATATTTTCCATGTTTTTGAAGTTCTACTGTGCTCATGTTCTCTGCTGCTAGAATCTGCACCAAAGCTCTCTGGGATCCAGATAAAGGTCCATTTTTCTTGACTCATTTGGGAAACAGAAGATCTGCTTTCTGATCCAAGGGCTGGTCACACACTTTACATTTAACAACCACAGAAGCAGTGAGAGGAACCCAGGCCTCCCCTTTCCTTAGGAAGTGCTGCCAAGAGCAGACTGCAGCCTTCTCGTGCTTCTGTCCTGTGGGTCAGTGAAGGTTTTGCTCCTTTCTTCTTTTGACACAAGAAGACTGCCTCCTCAACCCTCTACTGAAGCTCTGAGTTACAGCAGCACTTTTGAGAAGTGAGAGACATGAGCAAGATACCTCTTGCTTTGTGGGGGACACTGATCCCAGCACCTCTGTTAAATAAAATAGAAATAACATGTATGAGTGCTACAGCATTGCTCTAAATTGGAAAAAAACTTTGCTCATGTCTTTCGGAGGATGGACCTATGCTGTTTCTTCGGGGAAGGTGGAGGGGCTTCCATATTTTCAAATCTGAGAAAGAATGGTGAAGGAAGGAATGGGTGAAGGAAGGATGAGAAAAGGACTCAGTGGGACCCAGTCTCCCTAAGCATTGCTACAGGGAGTAAGCACTGAGTGCTGGATCCTGGACCCAGGTGCCTGGCATCCTGCGTATCAGACAGGTATTATGGTACCTACCTCTTCCCATGAAAAAAGCTCAGGATCCACAGGTGAGCTCAGTGCAAAACAAACAGGGTAATCTAATCAGAGCACTGTTGTTTTGTTAATTCAGCCTTGGAGAAACTTACCTCTAGGTAAACAATAGCTGCAATATCCTTTTCCATGTCAATGAGGTGTATATTCGACTACCTATTCACCTCTGTCAGCTCTTATTTCCAAACCTTGCTGGGGGACCAGAAAGTGCTTACTCTGTTAAACACAGGCAATTTAAGAAATTAACACACAATTGGAATTTGAGATGTTAATTAAAAGGTTCTTTTCATGATTTCCAGTTGCCTCTTCTTCTTCTTTTTTTTTTTTTTAATTATTATTATTTTTATTTTATTTTACTGTTTGAATCAGGGTGGGCAGTAATTTCGGGGGGTAAAGCTGTGGTTGGGTGAAGTGGAAAAAAGTAATGCAGAGGGGAATGGAAGCAGGACTACTGTGCTGCTGGAAGTAAGCTAGGCACATTGCATAAAGGTGTGCATCCAACAGCTCCCTTTGCATAAACAGTCCATTTTAACAGGAGTTTTCCAAGAGCTGTACCTGAGATGTGAAAATTGGGTGCAAGTGCTTGATCCACACCAAGCTCTCCATAGAGCCAAGGACAAGGTTCTTCTGGTTTCATATCATTGTCTGTGAAAAATCCACATGCACAAACATACAGCACGTAAGAACACTTGCCCATCTCCACGGGGCAGGATACTAATAAATACATTAAAACTCTTTCCTTTCTGATAGTGTGACCTTGGAAGCCTTTAAAATGCTTGAGAGATCTTATGACATTTAATTCCTCTTTTTAAGAGGTGTGCTCTTTTCCATTTTGTTTGTGGGGAGACATCGGACTCAGCTGAAAATGACTTGCAGATTCAATGTTTTGTGAAAAAATAATTTTTCTTTGTGATGAGTTACCGAGTTTCTGGAGCAGTACTGAAGTAATGCTGCTTCATTTATTATTCTTATTTTCTCTCAAAGCTGGGGTTACTGTCTGTGTCTAATAAAGCTGCTAACAAGCATCTGTGGCAATTTGTTTCCTTCTGATGCCTTGTTCGCAAAGCCCTTGAAGACTGTGTGGCATCACATTGGCTTTTCAACATACTAAGGAAATGTTTTTGCTGCTCTTTGATCTGCTATAGGTTCCAAATACCTTTGTCTGGATATCAAATGGATCTCAGTGTTCAGTTAGGTAATTATCAGGTATTCATTTAACCTTTTTGACACACGAAAATGTCAAATGTTTCCAAGATGCTTTCCTATTTTCAATAAAATCCATGAAACTTTCTCTTAAATTCTAAAATGTCTTTACAGCTCTAGGATGCTGTTGTTTTAAATGTTATATATGAGTATGAAATAAAATGACACCCTACTTAGTACTAATGATATTAAGCAGATCCTAAAGCCTACCAGCTATAGAAAATGAGATCACCTCAACAGCCTTTGATTGATATAGTTAGAAATCTCTGACTTTAGCCAACCATGGAGAGAAAAAACTTCTGCAGAAGCTTTCTGGTACACAGCTAGAATCCCAGCTTGAAAATTTACCCTCTTGTGAAGCTTAAGAGGCAGGTCCTAGATGGGGATATGAACAGATTATGGACTCTGGGTTGCTATGGGCATGGGAGATAACCTTTCCTGGTGAGCAAATGGAGCAATTATGCATGTAGGTTCTGTTAACTATCTATTATTTTCTCCATCAGTGAACTTCTTTTGCAGTGCTGCACATGACATTCCCCCTTTTTTTTAGAGGAGAGGTCCCAACACACACATAAATTTCAGTGCATAATGATATTCATTTAGTCATGTTCAGGACCATATCCCACCAGCCCAGACCTTGGATTAAGGTCACTTTGAGAAAAAAAAAAAAAAAAAAAAAAAAAGATCCACATTTGAAAGACGCAGTAAGATTCATCCTAAAAATGTTCTAAGTCTCGGCTTTATAGTGCAGAGAGAGCAGAAGAGACTTGAACACATAGGGATGCACAAGATAGTAGATGACAAGCTAGGCTTGAAGGAAAGTGTATAGAATATTATGTCAAAGTAGTGTGTGTGTGTGTGTGTATAAAATTTGTTTTCACAGTACGTGATGTTTTAAACACCTGAATATGCAATATAGTACAAGGGGCCGTTGGGCCATTGATACCTGTTTGGTATGAAGGTGTATAGTCCTGTGTTAACTGTGATACAGTGAAAAAGAACCTGGACAAGAAAAATCAGTAAGAGATCTGACTCTCCCTACATGATTTGTTGACATAAGTTGACCTATGGAAACATCTTTGGCAAAATCAGTGTAAATCTGTGTGCCTTAATTTTGCAATCAATAAAATGGAGACGTGGAGTGCTCTGTGAATATAATGAAGGCCACAGTGGCCAAAACCTTGATGACAGCATTAGGTTGCTCATTATGGATTTGTGATACATGGCATGATGAATCAAGGACACACTATGCTCTCAAGGAGTAGTAGAACCTTCTCGTGCCTTTTACTGTTCCAGCAGGACATTGTTATTGGTGAAGCCTCTGATTAAGAAGCAGTACTTGAGAGATAACAAATTTTTAGTGATTACCATGGGAACCACAAATGATCTCATAAGGGTGGAGAAATTATAAAAAGTTCTAATTGAGAGAGGATGAGGCTTGAAACTGTTTCTATGGAAACCAGAGGTAGTATCCAAAAAAAGTGGGTTTACTAATCTGATAGTCTGACTGGTAACTGGTAACTGGCAGGTAACTGGTTTGGTGTTAGAGAGGTGAAAGTCTGGGGATGTGAGATAAAGTGTCCATCACACAAACATATAAAACAGTCTTCTAAGAGGAACTAGAGCCTCGAACTCTTTTCTCCCAGCAGAGTACACTCATCACTCAATTGGTGATTCATTTTCATTCTTGTCTCTTTGGTGAGTGAATCTTGTTCCTTTTTTTTTTTTTTTTTTTTTTTCCTTTTGTTTGCACTGCAAAGTGGAACAACTTCAACAGAGGGGATGGATAGAGCTGCTCCCTCACCTTGCCCAAAGCTTAGAAGCCATAAAGGTGCTTTTATATATAGCAGATGTGGGCTTTAGTGCCCTTCTTCTCAGACTTAAAAGAGAAAGGAATGCAGACTTCCAGCCTTCAGAAAGCACCTCAAACAGCTGGATGAGATATTTGCTTGGACCTTCCAGGACTTCAGTTTCTTCTGACTGATTGGAGAATATCCAGCTAAACGTAGTTCACAGAATCCAGAATTTCTAAAGTACTTTTCACATTGGGAATCTCGAAGACACATTGTCCTGTATAATCTGTGAAGGTGCAAAATAAACCAGCTAAGTTAGTATTTATATCCAGCAGAACTATTTGCTTTTAAGGCAAGTGGAAGACTCTTGTCAGTAGTTTTGGAGAAGACATAAGAGGAGAAAATCAAGTTTTTGCTCTCTTTCATGGGTCCACACTCCAAGTACATTATGATATATTTCAGCCTGATGCCTGAAGAAAGAAAATAACACTGTTGTCACTAAATTAGATAAATAACAGGCCGTTGGCAGCTGCAAGTTTCTGAAGTCCTCAGCAAAATCTTTGACAGCTCAGTTGTTTGTCAGACACCTACTTTCCCCCAGTATCCTCTGAACTCACCAAGTTAATTTCTCCATTCAGCAGATGTAGACAGAAATGCCTAGCATTTTGCAAAAAATGTATGGATCTGAAATGTTCTGAAGGAAGATAAGCCTCCTTGCTGAAAGGACTAGAAAGCTGGTCTGCAACCTCTCTGGCACCACTTGACAGTCCTCCCATTGATATTGAAAATCATGATCTAAAGAAAGTATTGCAAAAATATCCAGAGTAAAAACATCCCTCAACTTAGCAAATGTACATTTGGAGAATTGGCTTTGCCTGTTTTCTGATCATTACCAGTGCCAGCATAAATCATCACAGCCTAGGCTGTAGCCATCTGCAGAATGGCCACACTTGTCATGGTCTGTGGCCAACCTTTTAGGCTAAGTTGTATCCAGAATGGCTGCTATATCATGAGCTCTGTATGCTCCACCATAAACTGGATTTGAAGAACGGGACATAGAGGCATTCCAGGAGAACAGAAAGATTTCTTGCTTCACTTTTGGTCTGTCCATTTTACATTAATCTTGGGTCAAGCCTCACTCTGTTTTATGTATAGGACTCAGGGTAGATGAGTCTTATACGTACCACAGCTTTGCAAAACATTGAGAAATCTGCCTTGATATAAGCCTAAGCTGAAAGCTTTCAGGGATTCTGTCCTTATAGCATGATATAAATATTGTTTTCCATAGACTTCAGAGCTCAGAGAAGCTGTGAAGAAGGTGGTGGCACCCATCTAAAGAAGACTACTAGAATAATGCCACATTAACAGGCATCATGCAGCTGGAGGGGCTCTCAGGTGGCCACCTTGCCTTGTGGTTCAGTGAATCCATCACTGCTTATACCACACACTCTTTTTAACAGCATTTCACAAAAAACAGCACAGAGAACTGAACAGAGCAGCTGAAGAAAATGACAGGAGATGTAGCTCAGTGCAAGCATACCCAGGGCTCCATCCTGCTCAGTCAGTCTGCATGGTCTTATGGCTGGGTCGAGGTCACATTCTTCTCTCAAAAAACATACACTTCTGAATTTTCATCTATGTTCTTATTCTCATTTATTCTCACCGGTGGGCGAGGACACCGTCTGAGAAGCAAACTTGACCCAGACGTGCTTCTGGCTGGGTGCTTAACTTGCACATCTGCTGCTTTCCTGATAAATTCGCTGATGGTGCTGGCCTGTGCTCTGTCTATTATGCACCATGCATATTTTTCCAGAGACTGAATCACTAATCCACAATTCATTTCATTTCAGATCTTGCAATTGCACTTCTCAGAAGTGCATGTCTGTGTGTGGGAAGGTGTGTAATAACCTTATTTATATACATGTTCAATAGAAAGCAATTGTGAAAGTTTCTGATTTACACAGGTGAACACTTCGGTGTGGGTTTTGCAGGTGGTGCTTCATCCTTTCCAGTACAGCATGCCAGTAGGATTAAGCCCCTCTGGAGACTCTCAGATCTTTTCTATGCAAACAAAATGTTCCATTAGCTACAGAAGTATCAAATAAAGTACCAGCTTTTGTAGGATCAACATGCAAGAATAACCACTGGGTCAAGATTAGTTGAGCTAAATTAAGGAACTTTTCATTCCTGAACCTGTCTGGGGCTTAGACAGGAGATGCTTAGCCTGTGGAGATTGAGATGTTTGAGCATGGGGAGAAGAGTTGTTTATTATCACTTAGAAGCAAGGTTTTGAGGCTAGAATAAATTCTTCACCTTAAAATATAACTACAGTGCTCAGTAGGGGTCAAAAATACAAATCAGATGCTGGAAAATATGTTGACAGCACAAGAGAGAACTTCATCATACTTGTGTAACTCCACACAGTGCCCTCATCCTGGTGAATGTAAGGAGTTGTGTCCTGTCTGTGTTTGAAAGGTATAGTAGAACTGAAAAAGGCACAAACAGGGTGACACAATGGGGGATAACTGCGTGAGGGATGATGAAAAGACTGAGACTCTTCTCCTGCAAAAGGGAACAGCTGAGGAGGAATTCTAAAGAGGCCCTTTAAAACCTGAGCAGTGTGGAGAAAGGGAAGGAGGAGAGTTTTCTTCATGTCCTCTTTCAATGCAAGGTCAAGGGGATAACAGCAAAACTAGCAGGTGGCAGGTCCAGAGCAAGTAGGAAGGTACAGTCCCTTGTACAGGGTATAATTAAGCTGCAAAATTTCCTCCCATGGGATGCTGTAGACGCTTAAAGTTTACGTGGGTTCAGGAGGTGATTAGGCAGATTCATAGAAGAAAATATCTGCTAAGAACTGTTAAATACAAAGACACAGCACCTGGATCAGAAATTCCTTGATGATAGTTTGCAGACACTGGGGAAATGCCAGCACATGCTGACCCCATTCTTTCTTTTTTCTAGGAATCCATGTCGAGCCAATGCCAGGGATGGCAAAATGAGCTATAGGAAATTTTTCCCACCTGGAAAAGCTGTTGCCATGTGAAAAGAAGTGGTCTTGTGCAGGGATCGGGCTGTTAGAAAGAGGAGCTGCACGTGGAACAGAAGAAACTGACAGAGGGTGGTGATGGTCCACTGGTAAAAAATGCAGTTCAGGAGGACCAGGTAGGGTCTCAGAGTACTATTTATTTCTGTTTGTGTTCAAAATCATAATCCCAACTGCATTGGAAGCCCTTCTGGATTCTTTCTAATGCTGTGCATACACAGGTCAATAGATTGCATACTTATTTTACCACAATTTTTGGAGCTCAACTTGAGATATCTTCAAGTAGACTGATGTTTAGGTGGTGGGTAGTCCTATCACTGTCCTATCACTGTCCAATAATGTAATCAAGCCCACCCATTAAAAAATGGGATCCTGTGAGTGAATCCAATTTAAAGAATTTCATGGGTAGATGTTTGTCTGGACAGTTTATTCAATGAGGAAAATTTCTCAAGTTTCATTTTTTTTTCAGCTCTTTGATCACAGTGCACCCTGTGTACAACTTCATGCTCTTTGGCACTCTAAAATAAGTTTTGGGGTGGACTAAGTAGGATTATTTTTAGACCTAGAGTCCTCATGAAATCATGGTTATATACTACAGACACATCTGAAATACAAAAGCAAACTTGTTTATAGTTTTGGTCTGAACTTACTTATTCTATGAGCCTTAATTGTCTAACAACACCATTACAGATACTTGTGCAGATTTCAGGTAAGTTAAAATAATTTAACTTATTTAAAGATAATAGGAATGTGTGCCCTCTGTAACGAAAGTGATGCAAAATCAAACTTCTAAGTTCAATAGTGCAGATATGTCAAGGGTTACATGAGAATGAAGTCAGTGTGCATGTTCCTGAAGCTTGCTTACAACGATCAGCTTGTAGAGTTTGCAAATACAATGATTTGCTCATTTGTTGAGTGACAGTTAATATAGTTGCCTGGCTGATATATTAAGCCTTCCTTCCTTCAAGCTGTGAGGTAAGGTAACGTTAATGGAGTATAGGGAATAGGCAGTCGGAGCTGGGAGAGTAATTTGCCATCAATAATTCCTCTGATAAATGTTGCTTTTTTTTTTTTTTTTTTTTTTTTTTTTTTACTTCTGTTCACAAACTGTTCATGAATAGGCTATGCTTGGAATTCTGTGCTGAACAATTTCTGCCACTGTGTCTCCATCTATCGTGAACTTTTTTCTCTGAATGTATGATTGACAAAGGTCAAGAGGCTTTGGCTACACATATGTTACATGGACTGTTTCTTTTCCTTTATTGGATGGCAGCAAATCTCAGAGTAAAGCCTTCTGGAAAAACAGCTGTAAAAACAAATCCTGAGTCTGCTTTCTGATTGATTCAGTTATATTTTGCTGCTCTTTTAAGCTTTTTGAAGTGCATTACATGTTCCCTTCCAAAGGCTGTCTGTGGTGGTTTTACCGTGCTAGGCAGTTGAACACCACAACCGCTCTCTCACTCCCCCTCCTCAGATGAGGAGGGGAAGAGGGAGGGGGAAAGGGAATAACTAAACAAAACAAGTAAAGGCTATGTGGAAGTGCAGAGGAAAGAAATTACTCTCTACTTCCCACAAATGAGCGATGCTTGACCACGTCCTTGAAGCAGGGCCTCAACGCACGTAGCCGGTGTTCGGGAGGAGGACAGACGTTTTCGCAACAAGAGCCCACCCCTCCCCTCTTCTTCCTTTTTCCACCTTTTATTGCTGAGTGTGACATCATATGGTATGGAATATCCCTTTGGTTGGTTTAGGTCAGCTGCCCTGCTGATGTTTCTCTCTCACTTTTTGCCACCCCCTAGGAGGGTCAGAGAGAGTCCTGATGCTGTGCCAGCACTGCTCAGCAGCAGACACAACACCGGTGTGATACCACTGCTGTTCTAGCTACAAGTGCAGAGCGCAGCACTGTATGGGCTGCTGCAGGGAAAGTTAACATCCCAGCCAGACCCAGTACACTGTCATTCACCAAGAATCTGATAGCTCTTCAACTCAAAAGCCAAAGAAACTTGTGAGCTCAAGTCTAGAATCCTCCAGGTCCACCTTTCAGGCTATGTAAAACAAAGAGCATTGCTCTTTGCCTCAGGACTCTGGACAATAAAATTATCTTACAAATATATTTGAGAATCAAAGATTACTATAGATTGGAAAGGCCCTCTGGAGGTCTCTAGTTCCACCTTCTGCTCAAAGGACTCAGTTCAAAGTTGTGTCAGGTTGCTGGAGGTCTTGTCCAGATTAGTTTAATATCTCTAAGGATGGAGATTCCACAGCCCCTCTGGGTAACCTGTTCCACTGCTTAGTCATCCTCATGGGGAAAAACGTTTTCCTGCAAATAGCTGAAATTTGCTTCACTGCAACCTGAGTCCATCGATTCCTGTCTTTTCACTGTGCTTCTCCAAAAAGAGCCTGGCACCATCACATCTATAAGCACAGTTTAGGTACTTAATGCTCTCTTCAGCTTTAGTGAGGGCAAATCTCAAACACTGGAAACAATACTTGTCTGCAGAAGGTTGTGTCCAAAGGTGAGCTACTCATAAAGCAAATAATTGTGATATTACCCTTGCTTCTAATGGCAAAATTCATGAGCACAGATGTCATTGAGACAGAACACAGGAAAACATAAAAGTAAAGAAATTAAATAGAAACATATTTAATGAATATGTTTCTCATTATAGCAGGGCTCTGCTTTTCCCTTCCAAAACACCCAGACCTTGCCCTGCCTGCCTCTTTTGTGTGTGCGTGCAGTGCTCACTTAACCTGTCACAAATAGGTGTGACTCTCTGCAATATTCCCATATTTTCATGGCATTAAAAGAGTCCCATATAGAACACGGCAGGAAACAGAGATCCTACCACGACCCATTGGAGCTGCAGTGCATTTGTTCTGTGGGAGGTAAATCTGCTCCGCAGGTATATGCAGTGTCATGGCAGGGTGAATTCACAGTGGTTTGCACTAGTCACTGAAATGGCTGTAATTGCCAGGGAGGATTTTTCAGATCAAATCAGCATAGACATTGGGGATATACAGTTTCTGTATCATGGCCTTTAATATTACCAATGGCACCTGACTATTGCACACTCTGTGCTTCTCATGCTGGAGCCTCGAGGTAGAAGGCTTGCTAATGTGGATAAGGATGGGGTTAGGGCATGTGGGCGGTGGTTTTCCATCTCCTGAAGGCAGTGTCAACACCATGTTTGGTTTTCAAGGGTGTCTCTCAGCTCTCTATCAGAACAACCCTTTCCAACAGTAGGAACAACAAGACCCCAGTATAGTCGATATTCGGATTTGTCTGTGTAAACCTAGCTTTACTCATTATGGGGTACAATTAGATATAAAAGGATATCAAATCCCTCAGAAAAAAAAAAAAAAAAAAAAAAAAAAAGCTTGGTTCAGTTACTGATACTTGAACTGAGTGGTTCGTTTCTGAAAAGGCAAAGAATATATCAGTATCAAGCAGTTCGTTTTGAAAAGGCAAAGAAAAACACAACAGTTAAATACCAAAACCCTTATTCTCCTGTGTGTGCTAACCTAGCCATTCAAGGAAATTTTCAGCATGTGTGTCGCTAGCCAGACCCATTCTCATTACAGCACAGCTGTTTTTAGTGCCTGTCCATAACCCTCCTGGATCTCTCTGAGGCAATGAGTCAATACAGTAATTTTATATGAACTGGGCTATCCAGCTGTCCTATTAGAGGCCAGCAAGAGGTCTCATGGAGAAGAAGAAGGTCACGGGCAGAGCAGTGCTGCTTGCTGGCTATTCGTGGCCAGCAGGATGGCTATTGATAATCTCGAGCCTCTTTTAACTAACACCATGAGCAGAAGGGCAAAGGGCCATCTCTAGGACCAGGAAGGTGCAAAGGTGGGTTAAAGCAATCTCGATTCATAGCAGATGGCTGTTGTGCTGAATGCAGGTGTCTGGAACAGAAACAACAACAAGTTGTGTGATATTGTTGAGTGGAGGCACTGGAATACTTGCTCCAAGGTACTTAAATTACAGCAATTGGTGTAAAACTTAATTTCAGAGCTCAATTGTATCAAATCATTTCAGTTAGGCTGAGAGCTAACCAGTTTCTTTCCCAAATGATGTTGGCATATGTTAAGTGCTGGACACCTTCCTTGTATTGTATGCTGATGTTAAATTATTCTAAAAGGGTGTTCTGTTAGCAGTATGTCCATTGACTTTAATGAAATAGCTAATTTGATCATTTTAATTATAAGCTGAGGCAAAACAAGAGCATAAATGTTAAAATATCATTTTGTGCCATTAGAGAGAAAATCTGACATTTACTTAAACCAAGGACTAGATTGCTGGGAATGAAGGAGAGAGATAATGAGCAAGAGAAAAGGAAAATAGGAATGAAAAGGTGAGACAATCTGAAAGCTGACAAGACACTAGAAGGACATGACCTGGAGCCAGGGAAGGCTGGAAAAGCCTTCAGGAAGGGACAAGATGAGAAGTTTTGCGAAAAGGTTTCATGTGTTTCTTTAGTTAGGGAGGAAGAGTCTCAGTGCTGGAAAATGGAGCCTCTGTTTCCTGTAGCTCTGAATCAAAGCTTTGGATATCACACACACAATAATGTCTCTGGATTCTCTTCTGAGTGGAATTATTTCCGAATTTGTAAAGCCAAATTTGATCAGATTCCCATAGGAAGAAAAACAGGCACACAGACTCTTCCCCACCCCCCTACCCCCCTTAAAATAAAACCATGCTTTTATTGCAAGAGACTAACAGCTACAACAGGCTAACAGCGATGTTAACAGAAAACAGGTTTCTAAGACAGAAAGAAAAATGGGATTACACAATTACTTCAATACCAGAAGCAGAGCAGAATTACCAAAGCACTGCAATTTGCAAACCATTCCAGCACCGAAGCACCTCCTGCTGCAGAGGTTGCCTTCTGCTTTTGCTTTAGCCGTTGACTGGGTGTGTGGACTATGAATCACGTAATGTCCCTACGTGAACTCATGGCTTTGTTGGAATCGATGAGGATTTTATCACCGGGGGCCAAAATCCTGGTGTATAGTTTTGAGAAGGGAATGGAAGAGTATTTACTGACTTGGCGGGGAATTGAGTCACCAATTGGTGCTCGTTTTGCGCTTGGATGGACATGGTGCTATGGGAAGGCTGGCTACGTTTGAAGGTTGATCAACTCCTGCCTTATGGACATTATGATGGAGCTAGGTTTTCCAAGCTTTTTTTGGAAATCCTTTTTGTCTTTATCAAGGAGAAAATCTATGACCTGAATAATTGCAGTTTGCTATGTCAACACCTTTGCCCAAAAGCTGGGAGGTCAAAATCACCTTTGGAGCTGGTGATTTTCCCTACTGTCTTTCCCCAGCCAGACTTTACATGGGTCTGGGAAAGGTGCTGTTAAATAGCGTCAGGAGAACCTGAATGATAACTGATGGGAATACAGAGCCACAGGGGAAGTTTCTTCGTAAGTAATTTCTCCTGAGAACATTTCTTCACACAGGAAATTCCCCATTTCTAGTAACTTCAGCAGCAATACTGTAAAAAGAGAATCCTTGTCTCACATATATTTTTTTTTCTTACCAATTCAGTAGAGAGAAATTCCCTAAGATCTTATAGTCTAGAAGCCTTCTTTGATCTTATATTAAAGATATATAATATCTGACAATTTCAGTGGTTTATCGTCTGTGTAATTGGATGCAGTGAATGAATTAGGCCAAATTCTCAGCAGGTGTAAATTGACATCGTGGGCAGCTTTGCAGATGTGCATTTCCTCCAGTTTCTGTCAGCTGCAGATTTCAGCCAGTGTGGCTCTGAGATTAGCACGCAGTGGTTTGAAATCTCGTTTGTGTGTCCCGGGGAAATCTGGTCCCCATAGGTAGATGGGGAGGCAGATTTGGGTTCTATTTGTAGCCTTTGTGTCTGCATTGCTTCTGACTGACATTTCTGATCTGCACTGATTTCCTCCGTGCTCCCGGTCAATGCTGTAATTTCTCTAAGATGCAGTTCTCTGCCTGTAAGATGTGGATGGTAATACAGCATTGAATTTCTCCTCACTTGAGTCATGCAAGGAGAAATCCATTAATGCAAGTCATTTAGGTAATAGAGTAATGGTGGCTATGAGCATTGCAAATACCTAGGTCTAGTCCCGCCGAAGGATGCACTCATATTTATATGGAGATAAGAGCCATGTTTTTCTAACTGCTACCAAACCATTTGATGT
This sequence comes from Oxyura jamaicensis, assembly GCF_011077185.1. Taxonomy (NCBI): domain Eukaryota; kingdom Metazoa; phylum Chordata; class Aves; order Anseriformes; family Anatidae; genus Oxyura; species Oxyura jamaicensis. Next base: position 153,958,104 of record NC_048894.1, on the reverse strand, counting down.
TCTGTGTTGAAAAAGCACAAGGCGGTGAAATAAATATTCTTATTGCAGTTGCAGAGAAGAATCGTGTGAAAATAAAGGGTAGAAAATCGAAAAGTGCTGTTTTAACTTCTCTTGTCATTTGCTCTGCTAGGATATGGGAAGATTTTGAAAAATAAAAGCGCTGTTTTGTGGCTGCTGCTCTCCCTCTGTAATCATCCCTTCTCCTTTGCTCTAAAGCATCATGACAGTGTGGCAGTTAATAGTGATTTTGTGTAGGATTAAATCATCCCTCTCTCCTCAAGCCCCTCAGACTCAGCTCCAGGTCAGCCTGGAGTTCCCATCACATTTCTTAAGGACACAACTTTTCTAGGGCTGATTTAATGATACCGTCATAATAAATGCTTTACACTAAATTCTAAATGTCTTTTCATTTAGTCTTAGTCTCTTCTCATGCAGATTCCCAGTGAAACCAGCCATTTCCACCAAAGCCAGGCTTTTGATTTACTAGATCTCAAAACACTCAGAGAAGCAAGCATCTTCCCTATGCAAGATTTGGGTATGGCATCAGCTTATAGATTCTTCTTTGCCACCCTGTGCAGAGCCAGGAACACAGACCTAGGGCAGCATCCCATGGAGGGTGCCAGGAGCTTTGGGCTTGTGTCATGGCAGAAGGGATTTTTAAGGAGGACTGCCATGAGCTGGTGGCACGTGGGGGTCAGCAGGCAAACTGAACTTGAGAGGCATGGAAACAGGTATGGAGTCAGGAGAGGAAGAACAAGATAAACAGAGCACGAGGGCCAGAGTAACTGCGAGGTGGGAGTACAAGTTGGACGATGGCGGAGGATGTGATAACAGATGAGGCTGCTATAAGAAGCCTCGACTATTAGTAGTATATCAGTCTTCTGTTTTACTTAGCAGTGTGCTGGAAAGTGCAATGAATTCAGTCTTGTGTAGCTTGTGGAAATGCAGCTCTGCGTGCATTTGAAATGCAGGAGAAGCCACGGTCTGGAGCGGATCTCAGCCCCTGTTTTATCTTGTACACCTGACATTTACAGTTGAAGGAAGCCTGCAGCAGGAAATGGAGTGCAGTTTATTTCACTATATTTATATGAAAAACATTCAATCATGTGCCCTGCTGTTTGTACAGTTACTAAGAGGATGAGATTGATAGTAAGTGGTCTTATGAAGCTATCAAGCAGTTTCATATTCAGGGCTCAGCTTCCTGACTGTTCAATCTGCCCAAAACTGGCCTTTTCAGGATTTTCTAATTTTCCCGACAGGGCTTTTCAATCTGCCAAAAATTATTATCCTTGCCCAAACGTGATCTTCAGGGAAAAATCAAAAAAGACCCAGTATCCTCCTTCCCCATCTCTGTCGCTGATTCAGCAGGCCAGAAACACACTTTGCCATTTCCTCGTAGGCTTTTGTCCTGTAACTCATGGCTGTTATTTCATGTGGCTTTAGTCCAGGTTGAGCGACCAAGAGCTCAGCAGCCCCCGGAGCACACGCCAGCTCCATCCTCGCTGCCCTGCCAGAGCTAACCATGAACTTTTGCTGGCCTGGTGACATTGCCCGGCAGTGTGAGGTGTGAACCCCGACTGCCTAGCCATGCTGGCACAGAGTCCTAAAAAAGGCATGATTATAAAGCCAAGAGCTGTAGTCAGACAGCTTGCTTTGCTAATGGGGAAAAGCTACTAAGCTTGTGCAAAGCTCTGCTTTGTAGGCAGGAGTCTGCATGTACATGCAAAGATGCTTTGCTATTGTAGTTTAGCAGGAGGGAAATGCATCTACTGTAGACATAAATTTAATCATGGAGAAAGTCTATTTAAGCTGCAAATTTCCCTCCTGAACAATGTGTGCTGAGCTGTCTGCTCAGGAGAAAGGGAAAGGTTCTTTGGGAAATGCATTAGGGCTAATGGCCCCCAGCTATCTCAGCACACACAAGGATTCTCCAGCTGTGCTTAGGGACGCTGGGATCAGAAAAACAAGGAGTGGCAGGAATTCTGGCTCTTTTTTTTTTTTTTTTTTTTTTTTTTCTTTTTTCCCTCAGCTTGACACAGAAGCACAAGCAAAAGCCTCTGTGGTGTGACATCCATGCAACAAAAAAGCCTTAGCAAGGTATGTGCTCAGAAATCTTCAAGGCATGATGCCTCTTGGAAACACAATTTGTGTCTGAGAGCCCACTCTGCCCTGCCAGTACAGTGCTAACTTCAGTGAACATAATGTGCCTTTCCCAAGAACCGCCTAGATTTTGAACACCGCTTGACTATCTGGCCCTCTGGGAAAACTGAAATCCGGGTGCTAGCTGTTTCCTCCTTTGTTGCTTTCAAGAAAAAATGCCAAGGGTATTCAGCCAGAGTCTCCAGACAGCTGGAAAAGCTGCAGACACAGCTGAAGTGGACATTGACAAACATTTTCTGCAGTTCTGATGGCAATTTTTTGCCAGTCCAGTGCCAAATAGCTCATTGCACCAACCATCTCCCTCCCGGCCCTTTTCCCTCAGCTTCAGTATGCAGCTGCACCATTTCTCCATCCCCTGCCTTCCTCACTCTCCCGCACCTTCTTTCTCTTCTGTTTTTTTTTTTCCCCATCTAGGTTTGATTCCCTGCTTGACAAGCCCTACAGACCACTAACACTACCATACCCTTCACTCACTCTGTGTAGCCTGTCCCTACCACTAGTTTTGTGTCTTGCCCATGTAGATTGTGAGCCATCAGTCTTGGCTGGTCCCTCGAAACGGACTTACTGAACCTGATGCCAGCATCTTCAAGCCTGCTCTATGCATCCTTTTATAACTCCCAGCTCAGCAAGCTGGCTGGGGCATGGATTGCTAAGCAGATCCATTGGTCTCAGAGTGACGAGATGGCACACCGTCCGGCACCATGAGAATGCTAAGTTGTTATTTTTGGTAGCCAAAAGAAGAGAAACTGCAGAAGTCTTTAGTTATTATTGCAGCCTTATTCATGCAGTCAGACTGGCCTGTGTTGAGCAACCAGGAGGAAGAAATGCTGTCCCAAGGCAATGCTGTATGGTAGTTAGGATATGGCAACCCGAATTTGGTTTACGCTCTGCCTTTGTGAGACTTGTAACCATATAACCATGCCATGCTTCAGAGCAACCGTCTGCACCCTGACTGTAATACTGAATCACAGGGATGCTGTGAGGCTTCATCAATCAATTGTGGTTTTAAAAGGACTCTCAGCTCCTGGCCCAAAAGTGTAAATCTTCGTAATTTATGTCCTTGTTAGATTTTTTTTTTTATACAAGCCTTTATTCCTTTTTATTTTTTATTTTTTTTTTTCTTAAAACAAATGTACTCTAGGTCAATTCTCAGTGGGTTACTCCTGATTTAAATGTGTGTAACAGAGATGAGAATCCAATCCCTTGTCTTCAGCCAGAGGAAGGCTCTTAATACTGTAGCCACTTACACACCCTTGAAAAAGGAAGCTAGTTAAAAGCCTTATTTGACTTCAGCAGCAGGAAAATGTGCCCCTCACTTTTCCTCAGCATCAATCCTTTTTTTTTTTTTTTTTAAAGCATATCGTGTATTTACAAGCTGTCTTGAGCACTGAAATTGATTTTAGAGCTGGGCGGTTATTAAAGGTTCATTTTCCCTCCCTCCTCCAGTTTCTAAATAAGTGCTAATATGAGGTGGTGGGAAATTCTCTCCATGAGATGGTACTGCCTTTGCCCTGACTCTCTGAGTTTCTCAGGGAAGGTTTTCACTATACTATATATCCCGCTTGATCTCTACAAGTAAAACTATAATCTTCCTTTCAAAGAAGCAGTTTAGCCTTGTGTGTATATACAGGTTGGAATTTATTTAGGAAAATAGCTGTAAGAGACTTTGGCACAGCTAAATGTAATTGAATTAGCAGAGGTTTAGGCTACTGCTATGCTCTTAGTTCCGTTTCAGCACTTTCAGATATAATAATAACGATGTTTAGCACCAAATTCTTAATTACTATTTGGTCCAGCTAATGCCTGAGTTTGGTGAGATAAAGGTGATGCTTCCAACATGTGAATAGAGAAGAGGAAAGATGCTGCTTTTTCCACATGTTCAGTGGCAAATTGGCTTGCTTGGCCCTGGTCTGTCCTAGCTGGACTCTGAAATTGCACCCACAGTCAGAGTATTCAGGGATTACACAGGAATATTCAAGCCTTGGTCCACAGAGACAGGTTTGCAAGAGATGCAATAGCGGAGGCAGCAGGGGCACCCCAAAGGATGTCCATCTTCTTTTGTGAAAGATTTAGGCTAACACTAAGGCTAGAGCTGCAGCAAAACACCTTACCTGCCAGAGGCTTTCTCTTTTAGTAAATCCATCTGTTCCCTACCTAAAAAAAATGGGATATGCAGGAGGGAAATGTTGGCCAGGAAACATTTTTTGTTTACTAGGAGGTGGTCAGGTCCTAAATGATGGGAATAGGGGCTGGAAAAAAATACTAGAAAAAATGCACTCTGAAAAGTATGGAGGTATCCGAAGCATGAGTGCATTCATGTGTCTTCAAAATAGGAAAAAAAAAAAAAAAAAAAGAACAATGTGTGGAAGAGCCCACTCAATCTCTTCTAAATAAAAAGGATGTATATACATCTACCATTTATTCAGACGAGATAAGAGTTAGATCCTGCAGCTCAAGCAGTCAACAGAGAAGCCAGTAAGGTAAATCAGCATTTTATTCATGCTTATTTTAAACATTCTCAGCAATACTGGGTATTTTCTTCTGGACAAGACTATCCCACAACTGTTTCTGATAATGAGTCCCAATTTTCCTTTTGCAGTGGTACAGTAATAGTTGCAGCTTATTTCACCAGCCAGGAAGCCCTCTAAGCAATTTACATCTCCTTCAGCTGTGACTTTAGCACAGTGCACACTTCCACAAGTTCATTCAGAAGTTGCTGCATCAAATTATAGTAGCCATTGCCACAGGAAAGCTGCTGTCTCTCCTAGCCCTTTTCGGCTCAGGTGTCGCTGCTGGTGACGGACAGGCCCATACCAGTACATGGATCTTTTTTTTTTTCTAGTTTTCCAGGGCTGTCCTCAAAGACTTGTTCTTGTTCAGCAGCAGTTTCAGTATGCAAGGCAGTCATCTAAAGTATGCATCAAATACTATATTGAGGCGTCAGCTGCAGCAAATGCAAAAGTGCCAGTCACACTGCGAGTGTTCAGGAAGCTACAAATAGCTCTGGAAGTCACATTGGCTCAGAAAATGGAGTCAATTCTGCAACAAATGATCAATAATCAACACCTTTGCCGTATTAATTTCTCCGAGGCAGCCTGTTTCTCTTACAGTGTGCCTACAAGACTGGCATACATTATTGTCAGTGCGTGATGCCGTCCCCTTAGCTGCTCATGTTTAACGAAAGCTTTGTTCCTATATATAAATTCTGTGTTTGAGTGAAACATCTTCCAAATCCTTCACAGCAGTTCTGGAAGAGACCTTTGGCTTGTGTACTGAGAAGCAAACTCACCCTTTCCGCCATGCACGAGCTCTGCAGAATAAAAATGATACATGAATATAAAAATAGAACAGAAGAGACTATTTAGGTTGGACCAGATGCTCACACTCCTGCCACCTAGGTTGATTTAGCATTAGTGAATTCACTGTAAAAAGAAGTAAGTGTGGGAAAAATACGAAGCATAGGTCTGATCCCGTTCTTTTTTTCTCCCACGTGTGAACTTGCTTCACACAAGCACCCTCTCCCTAAGTCAATGAAACTCTTGGTGCATGTTTTCTGTCACTGCTGATTACTTTTGAGAGGGTTGTCATGTTGCAGGCACAGAGGGATGAAGGGAAGAATTAAAGCACCAGTCCCCTGTTCTGTCTCCTGCATAAACACTGCTGAATGATCCGAAACCTGCCTGAGTGTATCTGATAGAGGCTGCACTCCTTTTGAACATCAATGGGAAAAGGCACAAAGAATAAAACGAGAGCTGCACAGGGAAGGTTCCCTCCTCCATCATTTTCCTGAACTGCTGCTCTAAGGACACAGGTGTGTTCACCTAGTAACCCAAGCTCGGCTTCCTCCCGCAGTCAGCCAAATAAGTCCATGGTCCACGAACACTTCAGTGACTGTGCAAATGCATGCAGCTGGTGGAAGCAACGAACCAGAGGAGAGCTTGTGAAGGTAAAAGGAAGCGTGGCTCTTACAATCCAGCCTCTAATATTTGCCGCGATAATCCTTGCATTCCCGATAAAAACCTGATCCAAAGGCTGCCAGATAGAAAGATTCTGCCTATGATAGGCTTTGAGTCAAGCATTGCAGTTTTAAACTGAGCCACTTCCCAGTTCTTAAAATTGCAATGTTTACCTCGGTGCTGCAGCTGCACAGTGAAGGACAGCCGCACTCACGGTTGGAGCATTTCCTGAACTAGTTTCTTAAACTTGCAGGGAAGAATTTTTATGGGGGACCTCTGGTGAGCTATTCTTCATCGCTGAAATTGCAGAGTTTTTCTTATGCATACCCACCCTCCGTGGGTGTTGCAATTGCTATAGATCTGAAGCCCTCCTCTCAGGTAAAATGTGTGACAACAACCCCTCCATGTGTGTGCCCACCTTCCTCGAATAATTGCCCATCGACACTCAAAAGAACACTCACAGCAAATTTCAGCACCCATCAGGTGTTGATGTGTATCTCCTGCCTGATTATCTAAGCTTCCTTAGGGCATGCAGAGCTGTAGAGGACAATGCCTCCTCCAGTACCTGTACTGCAGTAATTTAAAGAAATCCCCCGAAGGGCAAGAGACACTTTCTGGGGTGAAACAGGGCTACACCTCTGCCTTGCTTGCTTGTAGGCAAAGAATAAGGCACAGAACATCTTCTTGCCATGACAGACAGGTGGAGAAGCTACAGAGAGCTGTCATGTTACACCCTTGCATGGGGATGGTGGCTAAAACTGGGGCTACCTCACTTGAACTTCAAAATCTCTACCAAGCTCTAAGTGCCATGGAGAAATTTTATAGTAGACTCTCTTGCAGCACAGGGGCTGGGGACCACTGAAGGAAGCCTGGTTTGAACAAACAAAAGCAAGTGCTCTTCCCAGTCTGAATGACAGATCTGTCAAAGTCCTTCTCAGGGGGTGCTGAGGATGCAAAAATTTTAGTTGGATTCAGGAAAAAGAAAGAACAAGTGCTTGGAAGAAAGATCCATTACAGGTCACTAAACAGAGATAAGAGAGGCTCAGAAAATCTGAATCAAAATAGTCTTGAGGTTGGGAGAGTATTGAAGGAGGTGAAAAAGAATCACATATACTTGTTCTGTTTTCATTTCTCCCTACCTGTCACTGTGGGAGAGAGACTCCTGGGCTAAACGAGCCCTGGCCCTGAACAAGAACCACGGTTCTGACCATCTTTGTGCTGCCATTTCAAGAAAAAGAAAATAACTTCCTGACAACCTGTGGAGAAAAATAAATAGGTTAGCTCTTTCCTTCATTTTTGATCATGTTTTTCAGTTATTTTTCTGGTTTGGAGCTTTTTTTTCCCCTCATATCTGGTTTGTTATGACTCCAGTGGTTCAACTGGAAGATGGCTCATGGGAGCTGTCAGTCCGTTCTTGCAGAGAGAGCCACTAGCTCTCCCTGCTGCAGCATCTCTCACAGGCCAACAGTAGAAACTGGAGAGGTCCACAAAAGCAACTCAGATGCCAGTTCCCTTGCAGTTTGCTCTTGTCTTTGCTGCTGAGCAAACTCAAGGTGAAACAGGAGAGCAGCTCCAATGCCACAGTACCCACACCGCCTTACCTTGAAGGTGGGAGACTTCTCACACCCGCTAGCTTCTTCTCAAGGGAGTAGGTGTAACACTGGTTTAGCAGAGCTCACAGCAGCCAGTGCAACCATTTTGTAGCTCAGGGCTGTCTTCCAACCAGTTTGCTCTCCCACAAATCAGACTAGTCTGAGAGGAGCTAAGATACTTGTTGACACTTTGAGTTAGGCATCCTTTTGGTGAATAATCCGGGCTTGCTCCTTCAGCAGCTGTGTTACAACTGTCCATGTCCCCAGTGAGGCACTTTTCCACAAAGATTTTTTTTTTCCTTACAAAGAAAAATTTTGGCTCGGATTTTTTAGCCACCTCCATTTATATTAAAGAGAGAAAAGCTCTTTGCTCATCCCTCTAATCCTTTCCATGCCAGCTTTGCCAAGAGATATTTTCTAGATTCTTCATCTTTACGGCTTCCTTTTCTTTCTGCCATGCTGCACACCCCTGGGTCCCAATCCTGCACTCAGGCTGACAGTGAACTTTCTGTTCCAGGGTGTATGTGTCTGCCTCTAACTCGGATGATGCCAGCTCCGCTTGGCACTCCAGCAGAGCCTGCGAGCTGAGCCATCGATCATCCTGTCCAACGTCAGTCCTTCTCCCTGAAGTTTGCCTGACTGCTCCGCTGCAGACGGAATGCTTGAGGGACACTTTGGATGGTATTTGCACCATGGTTCAAATGCGGAGTTTTGCTGGGGAGGCCAGATGAGCAGCGCCGGGGGCTGGTCCTCAGAGAGGTTGGATATTTTCTCAGCAACAAGGTCAGAAAACAAGGAGAAAATCCTAAACTGTCGTCGATGTAAATAGATGTGACTGTGACTTCTCTCTAAGCAATGCTGAAATGTTTGCACGTACACAGTGCTACAAATATTTCCTGCTCCACAACCCCAACAAAATGCTAATACTCGGATATTTCTCCACTACGCACTACGCCAATCTGCAGCTTGACCCTGCAGCCCGAGAGGAGGAAGGCTGCAACCCTGTGGCTATGCCTGTACCCTCCATGACTGTCATGCTGTTCTGTGACCCAAAGCCTCATGGAGACCTCATCCCTTCCCAGCTGCCCACAGGCTCCACCTCAACCCCCGTTAGTCACCATTTCCCAGCTAAAGGTTAATTACTCTGGGGGACATTTCCATCCAAGCTGTTGCCCGCAGGTTGCAATCCCTTCATGAGTGCTATTTTTAGACCAGCTCCTTCGTCGCTATTGATCCCAGTCGCCCTCCGTTAATTAGATACACACAACACACACAGCATTTGCAACTCATTTATCAATTCCATTCAGCACCTCCATCCCCTGAGATGTAATTTGGAGCCCTCCTTGAATCATGCTATTGATCTTTCCCAGCGACTTTGCTATAGGATTCTCTGTGTTGCAAACTATTTATAGATCCTTCTTCTTCTCCTGCTCTCCCTTGGGGAATCAGAAATGGGCAATGGTAATCAGATTTCTATTTTTAAGAAGGAGTTGATCGAAACCAGATATTTCCTCTTTTCTCCTTCCCCCTGTTGCTGTTAGCACAAGCGTCTTTCATCAGGTGAGACCTTCCCGCTCTGTGTGGCGCTTGTAATGATTTTGGTAATGCTCAGGTGATGCGATCCAGGCTTTGCCCTGGAGGATGAAAATTTCATTTGCTGAATTAACAAAATGAATCCCTCACTCCTCACTGTGTCCAATGGTTTCACGAAGGGATATGTGACCTGTTTTGGCTGCTCAGCCTGAGGTCCTCCTTTCAGAGGGCTTCCGTCTCAGAGACTGACTTCCCAGCATGCAGATTTGATCCATTTTCAAGGAACCGGGTTCCCATTGCACACTAAAAGAAGGGTACCCAAAGCCCTCAAACAACATGTAGTCAGGACCAAGACAGAGATGATGTTAGGGAGGGAGGACAAGTAACAAGCCCAGGTGTCCTAGGATTTCAGGAAGACCTAAAATGGGACCCCAAAGAAGTCAGGAGCATCCCAGCCTTTGTTGGCTAAGACTGCAAATCCTAGATGTAGGGCAGGAGTTACCATCTAGGGGCCTACAGTTACCATGGGCAAGGTGACACCAGAAGGACAGCCTTGTCTTGAAGCATGCACAAAAGCAGCCCTAGGCTTCCCCCGGTGTCACCTACTGCTGGAAAACTGATGGTGACATGGGGGAGAGGAGCTGGGCAGGCTGCCAGGAGGTGCCCTGGCTGGAGGCCAGCTGGGGTGTTTGGGGTTGAGGTGTTTTGGGGCTGTGTGTGTGTAGCTTTGGTGTTTGGGGCTGTGCATACATGGCTGAGGTGTCTGGGGCTATGGTGTTTGGGGCTGAGGTATTTGGGGCTGTGTGTCTGCAGCTCAGAGATTCGGGGCTGTAGAGTTTGGGACTGTGTATGTACAGCCGTGGTGTTTGGGGCTGTGCTGTTTGGGGCTGTGGTTTGGGGTTGTGTGTGTGTTGCTGTGGTATTTGGGGCTGTGGTGTTTCGGGCTGTGGTGTTTGGGGCTGTGTGAGTAGCTGTGGTGCCTGGGGCCGTCCTTGTGTAGCTGTGGTGTTTAGGGATGTGCGTATGTAGCTGTGGTATTTGGGGCTGTGGTATTTGGGGCTTTGTGTGTGTAGCTGTGGTATTTGGGGCTGTGGTGTTTGAGGTTTAGGTATTTGGGGCCGTGTGTGTTATTGCTGTAGTGCCTGGGGCTGTGTTATTTGGGACTGTGGTATTCAGGGCTGTGCTATTGCTGTGGTGTCTGGCACTGTGCGTGTAGCTGTGGTGTTTGGGGCTGTGGTGTTTGGGGCCGTGTGTCTTCGGGGCTGTGTATTACTGCGGAGCCCGAGGCTGTGCGTGTGCAGCTGAGCTATTTGGGGCTGTAAGCGTCTGGGGCTCTGTGTACAGCCGTCGCGGTCGGGGCTGCGGCGTGCCTGTGGGGCTGTGTCCCCACAGCTGCAGCGCCCATAGCCGTGAGGCGCGGAGCGCTGTCGGCGTGAGGGGAGGCCCGCCCGTCCCGGCCGTCACCTCCCCACCACCACCACCACCACCACCACGGCCACCACCGCCCGTCCCCGCTTGCGGCGGCCGAGGCGTGGCCATGCCGGGGGGAGGCGGGCAGCGAACGGCGGCGGGGGAGCCCCGCGGCCTCTCCCTGACAGGGCGGCGCCGACGGGGTTAAGCCTCTCCCCGCGGCGGGCCGGGGCGAGCTCCCGCCTCCCGAGCCGGCGGCGGGGCGGCCACGGACACACGCCCGGGCACACTCGCACACACACACGGGCACGCTCACACTCACACACGCTCTCGCACACACACACACGCCGAGCACACACTCACACGCGCGGGCGATGGCAGAGGGGCGCGGGCTTCATTTTCCCCGAGATGATGTCAAGAGCTTGGGAGAAGGAGGAGGAGGAGGAGGAGGACGCTTGCTCTTTTTCTTAACGGCTTTGTTCTAAAAACCACCCTAAATAAACCAGCCCAGGGGGAGCAGCCGCGAAAGTAGCCTTTTCTTATTTTTTTTTTCTCCCAAACCTTTATTTTTATTTATTTATTTTTATTGTGTGTGTGTGTGTCTGCTCCCGGGGGGGGTGGGAGCAAGGCTCCGTCCCAGCCCGGGCAGGTGCTCCAGCGGCGGCCGCCTCCCCGCCGCCCTCCCGGCCTCTTCTCTCTCTCTCCCCGCCCGCCCGGGGCGGCTCCGGGGCCGCTCCTCCCGCTCGGCTCGGCTCGGCTCGGCTCGGCTCCTGCGGGGCGCTGGCTCCCCGCCGCCCCCGCCTCCCGCCAGGGATGCTGCCCCCAACTCCCCGCCCGTCGCCTGATACCACCACCACCACCACCGCTACCACCGCCGCCGCCGCCGCCGTCGCTTCTTGTTTCGCCTCCCCGGACTCCGCACCGCGGACACCTGCAGCAAGCCGGCTCCCCGCCGCCCGCCTCGCACGGCGGCCGAAGGAATAAAAGCGCCCCCAGCCCGTCCCGAGCGGCCCGGCCGGAGATCCACCCCCCCCCCCCCCCGCCCCTTCTTCCTCAAGCAGCCCCCGGAGCCCACCCGCTCCTCGGCCCCTCCATCCCCGAAGAAACTTGGGACGGGGCCGGCCCCAGCCTCCCCGCCGAGCCCTGCCCGGGCTGCGGGGGGACCCTCCCCGGGGCAATTTGGCGGAGGGGGGGGACCCTCAAGGCACCGCAGGACCCCGTCCCGGCTCCCTCCTTCGTTCCCTCGGCAGGGGCCCCCCCTAACCCCTGGCCTCGGTGCTGGGGAGGAGCGGGGGGGGGGGGGGGGGGTTGCCCTGGATGGCCCTGCGCACTGGGACGGCTTGGTTTGGGCAGGTCCTGCGCAGAGTTTCCCGGCTCCAGGGCACCTGGTCCCGGCGCTCCAGCAGCCTCCTGTGCCTCTCCTCCGGCCAGGAGCCCGAGCACAAGCTGCCCCCCAGCAGCGGTGGCGGTGGGCGCCGCCGCCTCCCCCGGCAGCTGTCCCCCTGCTGCTGCTGCTGCTGCGGCTGCTGCGGCCTGTCGGATCCCCGGGCGGCCAGGGGGGGACATGGTCCCCTCACTCGCCCCTTGCTGGCGGCCATGAAGAGGCAGAACGTGCGGACCCTGTCCCTCATCATCTGCACGTTCACCTACCTGCTGGTCGGGGCCGCCGTCTTCGATGCGCTGGAGTCCGACAACGAGATGCGGGAGGAGGAGAAACTCAAAGCCGAGGAGATCCGGCTCAAAGGAAAGTACAACATCACCAGTGAGGACTACCGGCAGCTGGAGTTGGTGATCATGCAGTCTGAGCCCCACCGGGCCGGTGTCCAGTGGAAATTCGCCGGCTCCTTCTACTTTGCCATCACGGTCATCACGACCATCGGTGAGTGGCTTTGTTTTGGGGAGGCCCTTTGGGGTCGGGACAAAAGCCCCCCCTCCTGGCTTGGAAGAAAGTGAGAGGGGCAAGGGGGATGTGGTGTGCAAAGTGTTAAGTGCTGGATGAGTTTTTTGGCTTTCCTCCCGTGTTATGTAATTAGTGGCTCTCCACGGGCAACTTGTTGGACTCGGAGGTGTCCCGCATCTCTTCCCCCTGGAGACAGAACCTGTTGTCTCCTGGGTGGGACTGGAGAGGAGTGGGGCTGTCCTGGTGGGGGACTTGTGGCTACCAAGTGGCTACCACCATCCTGTGGCTTGGGTGGCGAGGAGGAGGTGGGGAAGGGGCGGGATGGCACCTCTCGGGGGGTTCCCTGCGGGAGGAGCGAGGCCCTGTCGCCATGCTTCTCCTGGGAACCGTGTGTGCACCTGCACTTCAGAGACACGGGGAAAACTTGGGCAAAAAGCAGCTGGATGAGGACGAAAATGAGGAGGGCGTGTGAACAGGCTCAGCTTGGAACCCCCTTTTTGCAGCTGTGGCCGAGGGCAGCCCAGCTTTCCCAAACTTTGTCTTGGCATCGGCAAGGGCTGTGGTGGGGTTCCCACAGCTGCGGTCCCGTCACTGGGCCTCCCGACGTGTCCCTGAAGTTTTCTTTGCAGCTGGAGCGTCCGATGTGTCAACAGGTCACAGAGTGCATCTCCTCTTTGTGGGCATACAGTCCAGCAGGCAGAACGATGCCTGCTGTCGTGCCGGTGTTGCCTAGCTCCCCAGGCATGCCATTCCCCTGGACAGCAGAGGGACCGTCAGTGGACACAGCCACAGGCTGTCATTTCATACTTCTCTGCTTCGCTCAGCTCAAACGGAGCATTTTGCATAAAGTTTGCTTCCCTGCCATAAAAATAAATGCCACGGTAACTAGAGGCTGCAGTGTGCACGCAAAACTGCTGCGGCTTGGGCTTTGGCTTGGTTAGCAGGTGTGTTCTTCCTTGTTTTGCTTTCAGTAGGGTGGATTTACTGAGGCTGTTGACTCGCCCTTCTCTCTGCACTTCTGGATGTTCCCCTCTAATATCTGGGGAGATCTAAAAAGACCCCTCTAGCTTGGAGGCTGCTTGACAGTGTGTTGTATTGAACACGAAAGAACGAGCTCTCATGCTAATACAGGAAGACTCGATCTTTTTTTACCAGTTAGGGCTTGTTACGACCAATTACCACGTTGCCACCTGAAGATAGTGGCAGTTTTCAGCAGAGTACGCCGTCCGCTGTCCTTTGAGCTGTGTTTACTTACATTTGTATTTGACTGTGTTATAGGTGGTGCATTAACATGTTCATTCGAAAGACTGTTTGACACCATGAAGCCTATTTGCCCTTTCGAAGATTAGATTTTAAGTGACAATCTCCTTTTCTGTGATTATATACATACATAAATAAACATATGTAAGCAGGCTATAGAATATAAAGTAGAATGTAACTTTAGCAGATGACTTAGATTTGCTTCTGTTCATTACAGTGTCCAAACTCTCCTCCTTTGCTTACAGATTCTCTCTTCCTCGATCTGTGTCTTGTCATTTATTTGGGCTAAGTGAATACTAGACCATCGTGCCCTCCTGGTTTACAACAGGGCTTCCACACACATGCCTGTATACTCGTGGTGCCCTGTACTCCTGCCTGAGTGGTGGCTGCGATACTTTCTGTGTTCTTAAGCTCGGTTGGTGACAGGTAGAAAGGGCTGTTTTTACAGTATTTTGCTGTTTTGACCGTATTTTACCTGGAAACAAGTACAGCTTGCATAGGAGGCTGTGGCATTCTCTCATGCAAAGAGCTGAGATTCATTTAGGAAGCTCGGAGCCCATCAGTGTGCAGGGGATAGTAGTGTACATTTCTGTGGGCTGAGATGCTTTGGGATGTCAGAATTGTGTAAGTTTAAAGCATGTATAGCAACGGGGAACCACAAGAGGGGAAAGGGATAATAACGAATGGTGCTGAAGGACATTCTTTGACAATTGTTCATTTGGGAAGCTCTGCTCCAGGAGGATACATGATCCCTCTTGGAAAAGTTTATTAATAGTTACTATCAGTATCTTGCCAAACTTATTTCTGTTTTGTGTATTTCTTCAGTACTAAAGTAGCTTCAGGATGTTATCTGATCTATGGGTAGTCTGTAAAAGTGAGCATGGATGGTATTTCTTTATTTTTTTTATTTATCCTAAAAAAAAATTGGTTCACAAGAGAAAAGCATGACTTTTTGTCTTAAAGTTCTCAGGAAAATAAGAAAAGATTTCTTCTCTGTTTCTTTCCCTGGACAGTGAACTTAAATGTTCATCTTAATCTTTTTTTTTTTTTTTTGGTCGTTCTTATTTTTAATCTAACTGTGTGTGTGCTCTCACATACATTTCCTTCTCTCTCTGAAGCCTTCCAGACACACTTCAAGAAGCACATGCCGTGTATGCATTAGTGAGCATGCTGTAGGCAGTAAGTGCTCTTGTAAAAGTGCCTCTAAATAACCATCTCAGGCTGATTTTTAAAACAGAGTGAATAAAACCCTCTGTCGCCTATTCCAGAGTGGTAAATCTGTCTCCACGAACTTCTCCTCAGAGAAGTGCAAAAGGAATCAGTGGACCACAAAGTCTAGCGATATGCATATGATAGCAGACTAATTTATGTCTAACCTAATTGCTCTCCTTGATACTGCAACGTGCCAGAAGCTATTCCCTCCTCACCGTGCTGTGTGAAACTCTGGCAGCCTTAATTTAATGCAGGAAGGTTCTCGTGGGCCATGGACCATGGTCCAGATGCAATCGATCTCATCTTCCTCCGGGCTCTTCATCCTCCGGGCTCTTCATCCTTCGGGCTCTACATCCTTCGGGCTCTTCATCCTCCCGGCGGGTCGTGGTGCTGAAGGGACAGCTCCGGCAGCCTCCACGCCTCCTCCCCGGCCTCCCCAGCGGGCAGCCTCTGCAGAGAGAGGCTTCGTTTGGGTGGGATCCGGGCACTGAAGGCCGGGTTGGGTTGGCTACAGAAAGCTGAAAGCCTCCCGTGTGAGGCGAAGCGCTGAGCGTTGGCCAACTCTCACGTTTCCTCGAACCTTCAGCACTTCACCTGGGGTAGAGGGCGGGAGGTTGTTGCTCGCTTGTCAGTCTGACGGCTAAAGAAAGAAGCCAGGGCTGATTGAGTAAATGGAAACATTTTTATTTATTTATTTATTTATTTTCCACCTGTGGCAATATTTTTTTTTCCTACTCCCCAGGTGCAATGCTTTTTTTTTTTTTTTTTTTTTTGTCTTATTTTTTTTTTGAAACTACTGCAGGTGCTACACATTTTTATGGCTCTGCTCCTAAAATTCACCAGCAGAAGCGAAATAACCACGCTTTCCCGAAGTATGGGTCCTGCTTGAATCCTGTGAAAGTTTTTAGGTGATCAGAACGAACTAATAGGCTGTTCTTGGTTGTTGCCAGTTGCTGAGTTTATTTCGGGATTGTTCTCACTTCAGAGTTAGCTAGTATAATTTCCTATCCATTTACAGTTACGCAGCCAAAACGATGACAGAGAGTGATTTAATCCAGTTCTCCATCCAGCTATTTGTCTTTTCTGAGAAACACTGCAGAATATGCCACTGAGTATCAAGAGGCTGGCTACGATGAATGAAAACACCGACTTTTGAAAATAAAAAGTAACTCCTAGGGTTTCTACTAAGTTTTGGTGCCCTTTTCTACAGGTTTATAGGAGTGGCTGAACTGCTTCTGTGTTAGGAAGTGTCAACACTGTCAAAATGTGTTGTTGGTCTGGCTATCGCTCTATCATTTAGGCCTTAAAGGGTGATAGTCATACTTGATTTAACACCACTGAGCTCTAGTAAACACTGAATATTTCTGGAGGCTTGTGTAGAATGTAAAGAACTGAAAGCTGTTTATGTCACCCTAAAATGAACTGAAACAACAAACAGATTGAGGATTTTTATTTATTTATTTTTTTCCCGGGAAGTGACTGTAAGGAGAACAAAATTGAAACAGTGTGTGTGCTGTGAATTGCTAGTCTCTTTTTCTAGCTTTTAGGCCTTTGTTTTCAGTCTCAAACCTCCTGTAAGCAGTGAATGAAGTATCCTGGTGAACAGAGACAAAATATTTTTGGAGAATGTGGTGCAATGTCTGTAACGATGAATGGAGAAACGACCTACTGACAGCTGTTTGGCTACTGATACCTAAAGATTCAGGAGCTGTTTACATCCAGAGGAGGGGATGGCTTACTTCTGGCAGATGGTGGCCTCACAGAGAATTTGAACCTGCGTTAATGAACTAAGCAATCACATGCTTAAATCCAGATCAGGATAGTTGTTTTGTCGCCTCATCCTCTCTCTGCATCGCTTTACCCTTCTGTAAAATGGGTATAAAATACTCGCCAAGCTGATAGTGTTGCGATGTTTCTAATTTGGGTTAGAAAAAGATATGATGTTACGTGTGAATTGTTTTGTCAGTGGTGCTTCTTCTTTAAGGCCAGCCTCTGGTGGTTTGAGTCTGCTTTTGGTTTTTGATAGATGGCAATATTAAAAAGAAAAGTTTTGAGTAGGGAATCGTGTCAGATAGACAACTTGCAGTGGAAAAAAAGAAAAGAAAGGAAGACAACAAGACACAGAAGGGGAAAAAGAACAAGAGACCAATGTTTTGTTCAGTTAACTGATGCATTTGTGAGTTGCCAGGACCATGAAGGTCATACCTCATTAAAAAACAAAAAGAAGAAGAACAACAACACACACAACACAAACCAGAAAACAACCAAGACAGAGTAGATTAAAGCCACTTTATTATTAATGAGCTCAGGTGAAAGTAGAGAGCAAGATTTTCTGGTGATATGAGGGATTGTAGATCCACAGAAATAACGGATCTATTCTGATTCACACCACCTGAAGTTTCAGTGGAGATTACTGGATGATCAGAACTTGTCTTATCTGCTTGTGGCATCACCTGGACAAAGAGGAGGTCAGCTTCCGTGAGCCGCATGAAGATGAAGTTTATGTAGAGTTGCCTCCCCTGCATAATTAAAATATTCTGCATTATCTTTTCATACTATATCATTTGTCTCGTGGAGAATTAACAAAATGAAACAAAACAAAACAGAATATCCAAATAATGCTGTGCTAAGACAGAGGGGACTTGGTATGGCTTCTTTGCTTGCATGCTCACAAGAAACGGTTCCTGAGTTCTTGAAAACTGGTTTTGCAGTGATACCTCGCATTCCTGCCAGAGGCACATTAACAAAAGCTTTTTAAAAATCACTGATAAGCAAGGCAAAAATACAGCTCAGACTGATGCTGAACTGCATCTTCCAGCCGTATGGCTTACTGGCAGGGTGAATGCAGCACCTAGTAGTAGTCTGAAAACAGTTATGGGGAAGCATTGAGAAACCTCTAGCTACTCTGACGGCTGATGGCGCCAGCAGATATCCTTAGCATAACCTGGTTTGAGAAATTGGTAATTTTTATCTTGATCTTATAAAGATTTGGTGCCCTTTCTTTTCTTTCTAACTGTTATTCTTCACTTTCTTTAACTGAAGCAAGTGAGATTTAGATTAGGCACTAGCAAACTCTTTCCAGCTGTCAGGGTAGGTGTGTGCTGGAAGAGATTGCCTAAGGAGGCTGTGGCATCTCCATCATTGGAGGGTTTTAAAAAGAGTTTAGACAAACATCTGTCAGGAATGGTTAACTTATAGCTGCTTTTGCCTTTGAGGTGGAAGATGGACTGGCTGACCTCTTGAAGTCTTTATCAGCCGTATGTTATACAGTTTTCTTTTTTCCACATCTCAAACTCTTGTAGTTCCTACACTGGTTGTTTTTTTCTGGAGAAGGAAAACCAGGGATCTTTTACATTTCATTTTCCCCACTATATAGTCTTTGCTTATTGATTATTTTTCCATGTGGTAAAATCGTTTATGTGCCTTTGCAGGTGTCAGCATAAAAACGTCTGTGTTTGCCCCCTGACAAGGCGGTAAGTTAGAGATGTCAGTGAGTCTTAGGGGGAAGAAAATGATCCACCAAAATGATTTAGGACAACAAGCAGAAATTTTCAGGGCAGAAATGGGAGGGAGAGGAGGTGTTCTAGATGAAGAAAACGGGAAGAAGTTTATCTGTTAGCTTCTGGGCTTGAGCCTGCTTCACTAAAAAGAAGTGGAATCCCTTTGCTTTCTCTGGCAGCAGCATCAGAACTATGAGGCTTGATCTGTGGGACAACAGATTAATGGAGAGCTTCCTTTTTGCACGTGTGTTTTGGGGCAGACCCTGTAGGTCTGGTTCAAAGCAAGAACCAGAATGCTGTCATCTTCTCTTGAATGCAGCCTGAACCGAGGTGCTTAGTTCCTTTGGTGCTGGAGCACATTCCTTCATGAATGCTGAAAATGATGCTCATGGCTTCGAGCTGGAGTTACACAGCACTTTATATTCAGAATGCTGTTCTGACATTAGGTGATTCATCTTCACAACACCTCTGTGTAAAAATTATCCTCAATTTAGAGACAAGAAGATAAAATGACTTTCTGAAGATTCAGGTTGAGGACTATTTCTAATTGCCTAGCAGCTCACTTCTCTCTTTCAGACCACATGGCATTACTTTATAGCCAGATTAAACAATGAAGATGAACCAAAGGCACAGCTCCGTAATGAATTCCAGGTGATATTAGCAAACTCCTGCAGCTCAGGTCTCCTGACGTGCAATAAAAGCAGAACCTGGAGCTTTACTATGTAAAGGAGTATTTACAGTGCTGGGTAATTATTTGCCAAAGACCTTTTAGACTTTTTAGGTACCTGGTTCCTTTGCATTTTTCCTGACAATCCTTGACGGGATTCGGATAATGGCTGCATGAAATATCCCCCTCCCCTGTAACAGATGCTAGCAAGGACACTTGCTGATGATGCAGAACTAATCAGTAAGAGACCTTGCTGCTTCTGAGTTGAACTACAGCTTACTGCGGGCTTGCAACAGATGTTTGCTGTATGTGGCGGGCATGGTCATCTCCTTTTGGTTTGGGGATGTTTTTAAATAAAGCTATGGACTACTTCAGAAATTTCATGTATGTAGATGCATACGTGCAGAAGTGGTGTAGTGCAAATTAATTTTAAACTGTTGCCTGCTACGAATGCATCCATGGGATCCACTGACTCCAAGCTGAAATGTATGGATGGTTACCTTCCCAGACGTTACCTCTATCCTACCAGCTGTCTGTGGCTTGACTCCTTCCAGCTAATGTTGATGTTGACAATCCACCTGTGGCAGTTCCTTTGGTTAAAGTCAGATCAGGGAATCTAAGGATTAGGGAGTTTAGGAAAAAGAAACAAACAAAAATCAACACGGAAACTATGGCCATATACAAAGTCTGCTCTAAAAAATTGAGAGACTATTTGGACTCAGAGGAGATTTGGATCAGGCCATAATATGACATGAATTCTACAATGCAAGGAGCTATATTCTATAGCAAACCATTTCCCCCCAAATATCTGTAATAACAGTTTTCAGATTTGTCTTTTAATAATGAAACAAACAGATTTTTTGGAGTGCTGGATTTGACATTTCTACTGATTTTTAGTTTATTTAATTGAAAGTGGAGGGCTCAACCGTATACCTCCTGAATACCTTTACCTTAACTTTCAACAAGGAGAAATGTTGAGGAAGAAAGTTCATGGATTTTATTCTTTGTATTTTTTTTTTTGATGGTGTTGTTTTTCTTTTTTAAATTTTGTTTTCTTTCATTGCTACCTGACATTAACAACCTCTTCTGATCCTTTGAGACTTTTTGTTTTTGTTTGTTCTTGAAAGTGTAATGCATACTTTGCTGTTTCAGGGGGAAAATCTTTCCAAATTTCAAATTTCTTATTTCTTTTTTTTTTTTCTTCTTTTTTTCTTTTTTTTTCTGTTTTAGGAGTTAACTGACCTTTTTTTTAATGTCTGGCCAATTGCTACAAGAGGCTCATGCAGTAGTCAGTTGAGTCAGCTGGTTAAGGGGTTCCATATCCTTTTTAACTGCTTTCATTACAGAAATGATTCAGGCATGTCAGTGAAAGACATATCTCTATTAAGGACTCGTGTATTTGTTACTTGTTAGGACGCTTAGGAGGGAATAGACCGTCTTGTCCTTTCAGTTCCCTGCACCAGCAAGAAAGAAGAGCTTCAGAGAAAAGCAGGCAAATAGTGGGGTTAAAAGGTATCTGATGGGAAGTTGATTGTCTCCTTGCTCTGCTGTCACACAAGGGGATCGCTCCCTTTGCTAACTGTGTGAGCCATCTCCAACAGGAAAATTTCAGAGAGCTTTGGGAGATGCCCTGATGAATGAGACGTACAGCAGCTCTCTAATTGTACAGTGCAGGAGAATAGCTGCAAGCAAACATTCGTAGTCTCCCAATTTAGAGATATTCTTGGAGTGCTGAAGGAAAAGTAGAAATAAAAGGGATCTGCTCCCGTGGCAATTGACATTGTCAGCAGTTCTCGATGTATGCTACCATTAACTCATTACGGAGACATTTGGGTGCAGATGGAATACTTTATATCTTCCACCACTTTTTCTTTTGATGTCCTGTAGAGAGGATGTCCTCCTCATTTGTTTAAACCACCATGGGCCATTGCTATGGGAACTGTATCAGACATTGTTGTAACACACCTGTGACCTGTTTTCACTTTCCTACATCTCACACCCATCTGGATCTTTTCAGGACCAGACAGTAGGAGAAGGTGACAAATACTGTTGTTTCAAAGGTCTATTACCTGAACTAATGAACAATTGCTGTTAGGTGTTAATAGTCTGAACTGTATGGTGAAACAGGTCTGGCTCCACTCAGTGAAAACAGAGTTACTGGCAGCAATAATTTTAAAAATCTGGAGTTTGGTACTTATATTGACTCTGTTCTGGAAGTGAAGGGACCTTTGATAATATGAACTCAGCACCAGGAAGCACATGGAGACCCTACTATAAACCTCTGTGTCCCAGCTGTATTGTATAAGGTACTGCACCAGAAATATTTTAAAACTCTTGATGTAATAAAGGTGATTGATTATAATCTTGCACCTCATACCGGCAGAGGTGACTAAACGTCTCAGCACTTCTCTACTGTTGTTCTGGTCTTTGTTATTTTTTTTGAGTTTCTAGAGGTAGACGAGGAGTTGTAGAAGAGTATCTTTCATGGTAAAGCATCTAGTATTTTCTGCTGAGGACTAGAAACAGCAGAGGGATGCCATTTCAGTATTATTCAGTTTTGTTACATGTACAAGGCTGTCAAAAAATCTGAATTGCCTTGGACTCCTAAAGAGAAAAACAGCAAAAATGGAAGATTGGCAACCAATGTTTGGGGAATGAGAGGCTGTCTGAGAGTTTGAAGTCATTGACACACCACAACTCCCCCATGTCCTCCATAAATGCCTGATTTATTGCTGATTGCTGATTGACACCAAATATGACTTATCTTTGCAGTCTTTTCTGCAGTATTACTTAGGTGTGTTAGAAATGAGATAAAACCAATTCTAGTCAACTGATAGTTAAAACATTAGGTCTCTGTCATTGGAAGCACCTGGAAATCCCAGAGATTTGACTGAACTCTTCAGTCTTTACATTAAGAATTTGGTGATCTTCTCAAGCTCTCTCATTCAGAGTTTCTCCCCTCCTTTGCTGTTTCACATGGCAATGAATATCCGAAGACAAGGATGTAGATCCTGGAATCGCAGAATGGTTTGTGTTGGAAAAGACCTTAAAGACCACCTAATTCCAACCCCCCCCCACCCCTCCATGGGCAGGGACAGCTCCCACCAGACCAGGTTGCTCAACGTCCCACAGATGTTAGCTGGTGCAGTCAGGTTTTACGTTATTTTTTGGTATTTTTGCCTGACAAACAAAGAAATGAGCATCCAGTCTTTTGGCAGCAAAGGCTTAAGCTCATGATTTGCTCTTAAAACACATCTTGCCTAGTAGTAAAAGGCCTGTTATTTAAAGGGCACTTTTCAAAACAATTAGGGCTTTAGTAGCAATGTGTTTGCCTTAATGAGTGCACTCTGCCAGTCAGAGGAAACAACATAAGCTGATACCTACTCATGTAGGCCAACAGAAGCAAATTAGCAGTGTTACAAGTCAGTTCATGAATGTACCGCACATCCAAGTGGTTTGTTTTAACACTTGAGAAGCACTTGATATGATTCAGCATGGCTTTATTTTTGTTTTCTTCCCAAATATCCACCCCCAATTATATTTTCATTTAGAAGCCTTTGTACCAGTCCTATCCTATTAAGCGATAACCTAATCTGTATGGGCTGCATTCGGCTCTGCTTTAACTGTTGGACTGGCACCAGAGATTATTTTCCACAAAGCTTCGCAGCCTTCCTGCATCGCTTTTGCTGCATGAAGTTTGATGTCAGTGCCCTTACAACGTAGGCAGGCCAGCTGCTTGCCCTTCGGTATTTGGTGATGATTTTTTAATCGTGGGTTTGATGGTGGTTTACCTCTATACTGCTGCTTCCAAAACTAGGAAGATGAATATGTTCTGGCTTATTTATTTATGTATTTTTATTTCAAATGTTTTTTTTCTTTCCTCAAGATGAACCACAGTAAAGGCTCGCGATACCGAAGAGGTAGATGCATGGCATGTGAGCTTGGCTCTGAGTATTTAGCAATAGGTATCACAAGGAAAGTTGCTGGCTCTCAAACATTTGTGGTCCTGATTTGGATGACTAGTTGAAACCTGGCTTGCAGGTCAGGTGCAAAGCAGTTAAAAAATATTTCCATGATCTCTTTGGAAAGAATCCAGCCTGGGCTTTTCAGATCTGACCAAAGCCACAGCCTGTTCCTGAAGAGCTTGAGTTTGGTACAGTGAATAAGAAAAAACTATTAAACAGCATCAAGGAAGAGTTAGATTAGCTATAAATGGAAAATCTTTTTAGCAGTGATACTAGTAAAACACTGAAATACATTGCCTGGGGAGGGTGTGGGCTCTTTTTTGCTAGGTCCTGAAGTCCTGAAGAACAGGATAGACAAGCATCTGTCAAGAATGACCTAAGCATACTGTCCTTCCTACCTTGCGGCAAAGTATGGACTAGTCTCCTCCTGCCTGATTTTCTCTGGTTCTGTACACACACGGGCTGTTTGAAGTTTGTCTCAGATCTTGCTTGGGATCTATGTAAGTTTATCCTGTCCCTTTTTTTTTTTTTTTTTTTGGCTAAAGGTTCCTGCTTCCCTGAGGGATTATTGGTGCATCCTACAATTCTACAATTTTGTCTCCAGCTGAATATCTGGATAAGAATCAACCTCTCTTCTCTTAGCAGCAACTGCTCACTGTCAGCTCTGTCACCAGTTTTTTTATGGCTACTGTTTGAACAGTTCTACCGGTGGCTGTTGCAAGGAAAAGCAAACACACTGCCTATCTCTAAAAAGGGGACAGGAGACAACATGGGGAGTTAATGCTCAGTCAACCTAAATTTGATACTCAGAAAGATATTTGACCAAGCCGGTAAACAATCAGTGTGAAAGTACCTTGGGGATAACAAGGGACAAGCTGGAACCAGCACAGATTTTTCTTGAGTAACTCATGTCAAAGTTATCTGGTTTGTTTTTGTTTGTTTTCTTGTTTGTTTTTCAGTAGTGTAGCTGGTCTAGTTGATAATGGGGGTGCAGTAGATCTTGACTTTTATTATATATATGTATAATAAAATTGTAATAGCACTATAATAACATTGAGTTCTCATAAGTACAGTAGAAAAACATGGGCTGGATTGAATTACTGCAGCAAGGGTGCAAGGTCTGGAAGCACACACACTGTGGACTAGAGGTTACAGTGAGGCTGGATTTATCCCATGTCTGACAATAGCACATTCTGTGCAGGTGTGGGTAACTAGGGCAGAAAATACAAACCTGGTTGGCCTTTGCTAAATCTGCCACAGGATAATTTCACAGCAGGAATGCAAAAAAAAATCTACAATAATTATTAGTAGTTTTTTGTCAGATTGGATGGCCATAAAATCTACAGTCTTACGAGGGTCTGTCTTGTGGTTGGTACTCTTCAGTTTTCCCATTAATGGCTTGGCTGATAGAACAGAGAGTACACTTATTATTAATCGTGAGAGGGGTGGCTAGCACTCAGGAGGGCAGGAGCAGAATACAAAATGATTTTGATGAATTGGAGAAATGGTCTGAAATCAATATGATGAAATTCAATAAAGACGAGTGCAAAGTATTACACTGCAGAAGGAAGAATCAAATGCACCCAGAGAGAAATGATGTGAACTGACTAGATGCATGTACTGGGACCAGAACACGGTGATAAAGTGGATTGTATTCTAAATATGGGTCTTTGGTGTGAGATGTTCAAAACAGGCGTGTGTTGGATGTAAGTCACAGAAGCAGCTATTCTGTTTTGTTAGAACTGGCATAGCGTCAGCTTGAAAACTGGGTCCAGTTTTGGGTGCAGTGTTTTGAGAAAGGGTCAGAAAAATCAGTGTCAGGAGGGGAAGCAACCAAAATGCTAAGACAATGGCCTATCTTCAATGTGAAATGAATAGAGGTTGTTTAGTCTGGAAAATAAACGTATGAAGGGAGGAACAGTAACAGCCCTCAAATATTTATATGGTTGTTGTAAAGAGGACAGCGATAAGTTTCTCCACATATCTGCCCACAGTGTTTATGCTACAGCATGGCAGATGTAGGTTCACTGCCAGCAGAGAAAACAGCTGTCACATCATCTGCAGGGAGCCTCCCACATGGCAGTGGTTGGATATTTATCTGAAGAGGTTAGTTGTCCAGCAGGCATGGGCTTGGTATTCTTCAGCCTTCCTCACTGCTGAATGAACTAGGTTACCCATTGAAGTCCCTCCAAGCCATGTGTTCCTAGGAGTGGGGAGCTGATAACTGCTATACAGGAGCTGATGATGATTTGAACAACCCCTAAGTGATGGACTGAGATCTAAGCATCCTGAAAGAGGTCAAATAGTTGAATGAGGTTCCTTCTAGTTCTCAGGTCCTGGTGTTGTATACACTGTGGGTGTTGCCAAGTACCACGCTAAATGCACAGCAACATTTGCTATCTGGCAGTGGGCTTCATTGCAGTCAAGGTTGAACTTGTCTTTAAGAGAACTGTTCTTCTAGAACATGCATCAAAATGCATCTTGCAGCTCCTGCTCATTTTGCGTTTTGGGTTACAAATTGTCATGTTGAAACAAAGAGGTTTCTCCTCTTTCCCTAGATCCCATGCATACAAACCAGCAATTTCCATAACACAGACAATCATCCAATCTGTTATCTTGGCAGACACCAATGCGTTTCTGCTTTGGAGGAAAGAAACCTATCCCATAATACACCTGTGCAATATATGGCGATGGTGATTTCGTTGCTAACCCCCGCAGCAATCAGTTTATGCCCTCAAGCATGGGATTTGATTATCCTTGTCATTATCTTAGCTACAAATGTTATTAGCAGCCATAAAATTGTCCATTAAAGTGAGAGGAATTACTTGCCTGTACCAAGGGGAGAGCAGATAATTTACTACACAGATTTTAAGCCCAAATGTACCTTTTTTTTTTTTTTTTTTTTTTTTTTTCCCAGAAGAACCCTCTAAGCCTTTGTACAAGCCTCCATTTTTTATTTTTTATTTTTTTAGTATTTCACAACTTGCTTTCCCTTCCATTGGCTTAAGTATGGGTCTTTATACCATAATAGTTAGATAGATACATGCTGTTCTTGAAATAATCCCAGTCATGACCATATAGTTCATCATGTTCCATGGCTTGGGTGAATTTATCCCTAAACCTGGAAGTGCAGACGCTCAAGTGTTGGTTGGGTTCCATAATTTCTAGACTTCAGTATTGGCTCAGGCTTCATTTCCACACACATGATTCTGGAGGTCTGGGACTGACTTGGCATGCATGGACTGACTGTAACATCACTGGTTGAGTGTATCAATTGATCTGCTCCTGGAAGTTTCATTTTTATAGGTTTTCTTGATACTGCCGTAGTATGTTTTTATGAGAGGAAGAGATGAGATATCACAGGGACCAAGGAAAGGTGCTGTGGCTGAGTGGGTGAGATCCAGTGTCTGAAAATTTTCTTTGTCTTCACCGGGACTGGCTGATTCATTCCCTTCCCACCACCTTGTTAATTCCTGTTCATGTATCAGTTCACCATAAAGCTGTTTTTTTATTCCCATGTGGTATTGTGTTCCCACCCCCTTCCATCAACAGGGAGTGGGAGAGACCACCTACATCTTTCCCAACAGACAGAAATGGTGGGTCCTGACAGACTGGGACAGATTCTGATCATAGTTGCTCTTTGTAAATCCTGTGGAACCAGGTTGTTTCAGTGGAGTTGTGGGCTTTAAACGGAGATGAACGTGTTCAGAATCTGGTCTTGAAAGCCTGTATTTTGAAGGAAGTATCCCCTCCTACTCATCCAACAAATTCACACACACACAATGCAGCGTCAATATTAGCTCCTGTAGCAAATGGAAAATGTTGCGGCAGCCTGAAAAAAAATAGAAAATGTTCTCAAACAGGGCTTAAGAAAGTAAATAAACATCATATACCCAACAAAATCAATACAGTTCCTTATTAGCCATTACAGATATCTCTGTCATTGTCTCCATCACACTATACAGATTTCAGAGCTGTGGAAAATGTATAACCCAGGGGACCTCATTTCAGAACTTAGAGCTGCTATATTAAATGCAGGGTCTTGGGCAGGAGGCCTGACAGAGATTGATGTTTGTAACAGGTTTTCCCCTTTCTCCTCTGAAAGACCATTAACTGAACAAAACAAGTGTAAATATATATCTAAAATGGATACATATTCATGGGTGTTTCAATGTTATTAGAAACAACTTCTCAAAAGCTCTTGTTTCCTGACTCATCTCCATTGACTTAAAAAATTACTTTTCAGGAGCAAATGTTAGTTTCAGGACGTCCAAGATGAGGAAAGCCTTTTAGCTTTCTGCATTCTGAAAGCTTTATATTCTTCAGCTGTGCTTCTGCTTGGAGAGTGTCCTAGACAGAGGAATGTCCTTATGCTTTCCAGTGTATTTCTTATCACCTTCTTCCTTTACTCATCACATCTTCTGACACACCCAGTAATATTCAAGCTATTCTTTCAGGCTTCTCTACTGAATTTGTTCAAGCCAAGCTGCTCTTGGCTGCTGAAGGTGTTCCCTCTTCTCCTCTTTGAGAACTCGATGTCTCTTTTGATCTAGGAAGTAAGAGCAAGGACTGTGGACTAAGCAGGTGGTTAATGATCTTCCAAATCAGAAGACCATGTCATTAACAGTTTCAGTAGAAGTGGTAGATTTGAAAGGAAGAAATCGTGCTCTTATGACCCTGGACCATTCTTTGGTCGCTTGCCTAAGATACATAATATTGGGGGAACATCCTGTGTCCCTTTGGTGACTTTTGGTTCCATTCACAGTGCAGAGCTCTTTGCCAAGGAGAAGCTGGCACGTTTTCCTGCACAGCACATTGGTAGAGACTTTGAAGAAGAGGAAGAAGCTGAAAACGTCTGTTAGGACAAAATGGACCATTGCTTGGACCATTCATTCAGGTGATTTCCTGAAACAGAAATGTCTGGCTTTGTTGGTCTGCAGTCTCCTAGTGTTTTAGTTCTGCATATCAGAAAATGTATGCGTAGAATCACTTATGGCTTGGGTTGGAAGGGGCTTTAAAAACCATCCAGTTCCAACCCCCTGCCCTGGGCAGGGACACCTCCCACCAGCCCAGGCTGCCCAAAGCCCCATCCAGCCCGGCCTTGAACACCTCCAGGGATGGGGCATCCACAGCTTCTCTGGGCAGCCTGTGCCAGTGCCTCACCACCCTCTGAGTGAAGAATTTCCTCCTTATATCTAATCCAAACCTAACTTGTTTTAGTTTAAAGCCATTCCCCCTTGTCCTATCACTACACTCCCCGACAAAGAGTCCCTCCCCAGCTTTCCTGTAGGCCCCCTTTAGGTACTGGAAGGCCGCTGTAAGGTCTCCCTGGGGTCTTCTCTTCTCCAGACTGAAATAACCCAACTCCTTCAGCCTGTCCTTGTAGGAGAGGTGCTCCATCCCCTTGATTATCTTTGTGGCCCTCCTCTGGACACACTCTAATACTTCCATGTCCTTCTTGTGCTGGGGCCCCAGAGCTGAACGCAGGGCTCCAGGTGAGGTCTCACAAGAGCAGAGCAGAGAGGGACAATCACCTCCCTTGCCCTACTAGCCACGCTGCTTTTGATACAGCCAGAATATGATTGCCTTTCCAGGCCTCAAGTGCACATTGCCAGCTCACGTTCAGTTTTTCATCCACCAGTACCCCCCAGGTCCTTCTTCTCAGGGTTGCTCTCAATCCATTCTCTGCCCACCCTGTGTTTGTTCTTGGGATTGCCCCAACACATCTGCAGGGCCTTGCATGTGGCCTTGTTCTTCACCTGGGCCTACCTCTCAAGCCTGTCAAGGTCCCTCTGGCTGGCATCCCTTCCTTCCAGCATGTCATTGGCAAACTTTAACAAGGATGCACTCAATCCCACTGTCCATGTTACTGCCAAAGGCGTTAAATAGTACAAATAAATAGTACAGGGTCCCAGTACAGACCCCTGAGGGACACCACACGTGTGTGAGCATGGTGACTGCGACGGCCGGAGAACCCACAGGAGCTGTGTTTCACTGTGTTTCTTTTTCTGTTTAGAATGGTAGAATTACCTGAAATTTGAATATACATATATATGTAGGTAGAAAGACAAATTTCTTTTATATGTAACCTTTTAATGTGACATGCTCCAACCCTTTTACGTGTCCATAGGCCCTTTGGGACATCCACAGCCTTTCATCTTCAAGGGGAGGCTGAAGGCTTTTGTCTCTCCTCTGGCTTCCCCTTCACCTCCCAACTGCAGTGCTTGATGTCAGCCTTGCTTCTCGGAGTGCTGCAGTGCGAGCGAGACCTGGGGACCAGGGTTTCCTGTCTCTTTAATGGTGAGCCTGTGCTCAGAGAGAGAGAGAAAGATCAAAGGCTGTGCGAGTGCACTGTGCTTGGTTTTGCTTACACCAATATGAATCGATTGACTTCACTGAGTTATGAGGGATTTACAGCTGGGGGAGAACAGATTCTGACCTAATGGCTCCAAAAGAGGCTTTTCTTGGATGAGCAATGTAATTAGAGCACTGGAACAGACAGATTTCGTGACTCATCTGTGGGTCTGCAGTCTTTGCTTCTACTAGGGTGTTCACTAATGTCACCACACTTTCATTTCACCCGTGGGCTGATCTAATGAAGGATCAACCATTGCTTGAACAGAGATCCCTATTCAGCTGCAAACCGTCCTCCAATCTTCGTGTCATTGTGCAAACTTTATTAACCTCAGAGCACTCTAGGAAGAGCCCCAGCAAGCTCAGAGCTAGGCACTCAGGTAGTTAGGAAAATTTCCAGTTTCATTCTTTGTTGGAGTTAAATAAAAAAGCGAGGCGGGGAGCAGGGAGAATGAATTAATGACTTGGTCCACTTACTAATCCCAAATATCTGTCTTAGCAGGGGGCAAAGTGGTGGAGCACATGTGCCAACATGGACTTGCTCTGTATATACAGCTGAAAGGCAGTACATGAATTCTGAGATCAGAAAAGCCTTTTCTTTAGAGCTGGTTGGAGGCCTGGGGATGAAATGTTTTTGTTAAAAGATACCAGTCCACTGGAACTGCAAAGCATCAGGTTGGGAAGCTTTATGGAGGATGTTCCCCAGGTTTGGGAAGGAGGAGGTAGTGGTCAGTGTAAGAGGGACTGGGCTTGTGTTTAGAATGAGCAGAGGTGAGCATAGTCACAAGGCTCTGGCTTATCTCCTCCAAGTGTCTGGAGGCCCTTCTGGGCACAAGGGCCCGATGGAGAGGTAGCAGCATTGAGGAGGTGGACATGGTGCTGCTCTGGCTGATGGTTCTCCTTCAGTTCCAGTGCAATAAGAATTGGAGTCAGGGGCCTGACGGAGTTTTGCTGGTGGCCATAACCAGGAAAACACTAGCAGGTGTCTGTAAGAGCTGAGTAGGCAGCAGCTCCTAACCTGCTGTATGTATGGTCCAATCTCTTCCTCAACCATCTCTTGTTTGAGCAGAGCTTGAGGTCTGGCACCTCTTCACCATCAGAACTGTTGCCGTGGCAAGCAGCAAAGAACGACTAGTTTCAGGAGACAGTAGGGGTACAATGATGCAATGGATTTGCATCCAGTGTAGGATGGGAGAGGTGAGACAGACACCACATCTGGCATCATTGAGGGTTCCTCCAAAAAGACTGGAGGCCATGGATATGGGGAACCCAAACAGAAGTGTCTGTCTCTGTGTACAGCCCTAACTTTTGTGCCTGTGTGTTCTGAAGCCTTTGAGATACCAGGGTGCACCTACTCCATAATCACAAAGTACTGCAGCTATACCCCTGCTAGCTTTAGCCCTACTAATTGGGGTGCTGCTGATGCGGTGCTCTGCACGGATTATAGG
The DNA here is from genome assembly GCF_011077185.1 of Oxyura jamaicensis. Taxonomy (NCBI): domain Eukaryota; kingdom Metazoa; phylum Chordata; class Aves; order Anseriformes; family Anatidae; genus Oxyura; species Oxyura jamaicensis. The sequence continues at coordinate 153,927,147 of NC_048894.1, read as the reverse complement.
ACCCACCGAGCAAGAAGGTGAATTGCTGTGTGCCGTCACTCGGCAGTGACAATAGCACTGCTATATCTGCAGTTGGATTTGATGTTCGTTTTTTTCTAATTTGCCACTCACTGAAACTTAGAGCTAGTCATGATGATTGGTCCTGTCCTTGGATTCAAGCCCTGCTGCACCGGGCTCTGTACCAGCGTGAAATTCAGGGTAATTTTGAAAAAGTGTCTAGAAGACCACAGAACTAAAGCTCCATTTTCAAAAGTAGCTTTTGCACTTAGGAGGCTCGTTTTCAAGCCAAGTAAGCACATACCTGCCAAATACGGGTTTGGAAAACAGGTTGGTAGGGGTGCGAAGTCATTGAGGAACATGTGAAAAATACGCCTTTCAGGACAACTTAAAGAAAGGGTACAGGTGCTTGGTAACTCTGAGTCCTCTGGTGATCTGCCTCCTCAGCTACATGCACACAAACTTCCCATGGAGAATTTTTCTATCCTGTTATTCCCGAGGGAGCAAGTCACCACCTGAAGTATTAATGAAAGCTGCAGTTGGTGCTGGTCTGCTTGTGTATAGAAGTTAAAACTATTTTTTTTTTCCATGCTGACTCATGAGGTGCAAACTGCTGTTGATATTCACAGGAGTGTGGTGAATACGTGCAAAATATGGGAGTAAGTAATTGCCCTAGGGAAATTTTGTTGTTTTGAAACAAGACATGAATGATGGCAACAAGTAATAGGATGAAAGGAGAAGATACCGTGATAGTAATAACAGTTATGTGGTTTTCCGGGTGTCTTTACTACCAGATATTGGATTTCTTTTGTTCAAGTGGTCAGTGTATAAAACTGAGTTCTCCTAATAGCTGTCAGTTGTCACCATCACTGCCTAGCTGAAGAGCTTATCCCAGGAAAAATATTGGCCTCATGGTTTAGTCTGGGGACAGCTTTTGTGTCCAAGAGGCTGTGAGGAACAACGCCTGGAGACATTTTTTGGAGAAGCCAAAAAATGCTAGTCACAGCTGGCACAAATGGCATTGCAGATGGAGGAGTGGGTGATGAGGTGAGAAACAGGAGCTGGGAAAGATGGAGCGGGGCTGTGTGGTCATGAAAAACTTGAAGATGTTGTGGGAAAAGGAAAAGCCAGCAGAGAGGGAACGGCGAAGTTCTTGGGGTATTGAACTCCTCCGATTAACACTTGACATTGATTTCCTGTGATGGTTTTTTGAGATAGGTGAGGATATCCCACCTGAATGCAGTGATCTGCATGTGCAGAGCATCACAGCTTGTGTGAGTGTCATTTAGAACAACTACAGCTTTATTGACCTGCCCTGGGGTGCCACTGGGGATCGGACATGGCTGAGAGCTTTTTTTATGCTTTGCTTGGTCATGAGGATGCAGGACGCGTTTTCCATTCTGAAAGAGTCTGAAGCTACACATTAGATTTTTTAAGCTTCTAGAGATAAGCACTACCACAACCGTTCCCTGGCTACTTGCACCGCACAGCCAACAGTGTAATATAGTCCAGTACAACATAAGAGGTTTATGTTGCTTATAAAGCTGCAATATAAGCAGGGCTGAAGCATGCTAGCACAGCCTTGCCCGAACCCACAGTTTTTGTGTGCTCTCTGCCCTAGGTTTAACGTCAGCCTCGTTAGTAGCACAGCTCTTTTGAACGGCTACCGACACTTTTCAGCAAGCTTTGGGGTTAAGGCACTGGTGAGAGAGTTAAACTGTTCCCAGTGTTCTGATGTGAAAACTGAAAACAGTTCTGAAACTGTTCCCCAAGTTCTGGAGGTACTTGGCTGTGGAAAGTCCTACCTCAGCAGGATTAGACATCGGGGTAGAAAGGCTAGACATAAAGTTCATGGCACTGAAGCCAGATCATCAATCAATAAATTGCAATCCTAACTCTCTGAGCCCAAATATTGCTTTATGACTTCAGCTGGATTTGTGGACACCTTCCAGTTTTGGGTCTTGAAAACACACCTCCAAGGAGGGAAGCTGCTGTTGCAGATGTGTGGCACATACCCCGATGCTTCTGGTTTCAGTCTGAAAAGTGGGGGCAAAGCCCTTCCAACCTCCCCGGAGCTGTTCTCTTGGTTAAACCACACTCAGGGAGTACTAAACGTTTCTTTTGTTATGCGTGTGATTGAGGAGAGCAAAATCACCTCAGGAGAAAAGGAACCGCCTAATCCACTCTCCCGGCCACGTCACAACGTCACACTGAAGAAGAACTTTTGACTCTGAGCACAACTCCAAGCTGTCGTGATGCTCCTCTGCCGTCATTGCAATGCCGCGGCAGGCGTGCCGCTTCCACTCCTGATTGTGTATTTTGAGCACGTTTCAGTAGTGCTCTGAGTTAACATTTTTTTTTTCTCTTCCTCTACAGTGCCAGTCATTGCCTTTTCTTCATTTTAGTGATTAATTGCTCTAAATACTCCTGCTCCTGGACTGCGGGAGTACAATTTCTGAGCTGTATTTCATTTGAACTTGCTATGCAAGTACAAGCGAACTTGGGGGAGTGCACACACCCACGTATTGCTAGGTAGAGATGGTTGCCAAAAGGACACCAAGTAAAAGAACAGTTAGTTCTTAAACAAGGGTATAATCTAATAAGCCAAAAAAGAGAAAATTACATATTGGAATCTTCAGTGCCTTCCCCCCTCCCCCCCGGTTTCCAAATTACAGCTCGTACAACCCCTGACTAGAGCAGTGATTTAAATATATATAGGCATCTGTGCTTCTAAGAAAAGGAAGTGTGTCTGTTTGGGGAGTTGTGCGGAATGAGTTGGTGGATCTCAGTCCAACTTCTGGCAGCCAGGTTTTCACATCACTCAAAGCCACCCCCTCGCCCAGCCCCCCCTGCCGGGGCTTGTGCCAAGCTCTTCATCTCTTCCCCATCCGATGCCACCTGCCTTAGCACCTTCTGCCCAGATGGCGTGTTTCTCATTTTTGGTTGGGGTCCTTCTGGGCTGGCGCTGAGACACGCCGATGGCCTGTCAACCCTACGCGTGCAGCCAGAGGCTCACAGATTTGCATCTCTTCTTGCTCTCCCCCCCTGCATGGCCTGTCCTTCACATGTGGGATGCCAACCGCCGTGGGCTCTCATCCTCCCCCTATCACCTTGCATTAGACACATTTAGCCAGCCCCAGGACCAGTTGTGCCTGGCATGTGGCATCTTTTCAGCATGCCAGCTGGATGGCACGGTGCTCTCTTGTGTTAGGTGCATCCCCCATCATAGGGTAGATGTGCTGGTCCCGTGTGCCATGTGTATCAGAAGCACGGGTATTGTCTGGGGTGTGGAAGGACAACACTTTGCCTTTTCTATACCCTGCCTCTGTTTTTCTACACGCAAAAAGCTTCAGGACTTGCAGTGAATTTAGCAGCCCAGAATTAGAAGGTTATTTCGTGCTGCCTGGAGGTTACAATTTCCTCCTCAGTTCCTAGGTGGAAAATCCATGGCTTGCTGCTGCCCTCCTTCATCTGTTCTTAGGATGTCCATTGCCAGGCCCCTCAATCTGGTCTTGTTTATGTGCTGCCTTCCAAACCTCGCTGTGCGAGTTATTTCTTACAAACCTATCTCTGTGCCTGGGTGTATTTAGTTGTTTAGTGATCCTTCCCTGCCTCTTGAAAAGCACAACAGCCCTTTCTGATGGAAGCAGCACTCTGCAGGCTGAGTGCTTTTACCTTGACTCGAAAACTTAAAAGGAAATGTTAATTGCTTTAGTGGTGTTATTGTTGAAAAACGCACGCTGGGCAGACTAGCTCGGAAAGATGAGTCCTGGTGCTGATAAGGGAGAGAGCAATCTCTGCAAGTCTGTGAAAAGTCAGTAGTGCCCAGGGCGAATTCAGAAGTGGAATGGAAATGCCTCGGTGATTTGCTTTCTTGTTGCTTTTGTCTGGAGATGGCAGAACTGACTGGCATCTCAGGGCTGTGTTAACTTCTGTGCTGCTTTGTCACAGGCTCTGGGCTTCTTCAGTGTGCTGCTTGTGCTGCTTTTTTCTTCTATGGCGAGTGGCCAGCTGGAATGGAAATGCAAAGGGCAGAGAGCAAAAGAGACTCTTGTAGGAATTGATTAGTTACAGGAGTCATGAAGGACATGGGAAAGGTGTGTGCTTGGTCTTCTCTAGATGCAGAGGTGCTGTGGATGGATCAGAATCATCAAATCCAATGTGCATCCAAGCCTGGAGTATTAAATAGGTCAGGAAAAGGTGATAGCTCTGCAGGAGCACAGGAGCAGAGCTAGGGCATACGACCCTAGAAATATGAGGGTGTCCCAGTTGTTTCCCTTTCTCAGTTGCCATTTGCCATAAAGCCAAACCAACTTGGTCTTTTGATGCTTGCGGTTTGAGATAGAGCTGATGTGTCTTCATGTCTCAGGCTTGCTCTTTTTCTTGCTCAGGTGTTCTATGCCAAGTACTGAAACCTCTGCTTTTCTGGTACCTCTGCTGTTGTCTTTTGTTCTGCTTTGTTTTTCTTTTGTTTTTGAACTCTTCCAGTTAAACATTCCAGTTTTGTATGTGAGCAGAACCGCCCCTCTGTTAACATCTCAACACCTAACACACATTTAGGCATGCTTGAGAGCACAAATAGAGGTTACTGTGAAGCAAGAGGAGGTAGGGAGTGAACACTTTCTTCTACTCGTGCTGTTAAAGCTGAGCCATTTGATAGAAAAGGATCCAGTGAGGGAGAGTACAAGGGTGGGAGCATGCGATGCTGCTGCATGGTGATCAGATGAGGAGAAAGTCTTTGACTTTGGTTTTGGTTCCCTGCACCAATTCTGGATTTTTTATTTGAATAAAACACTGTAACAGTGATGACAGCCCCATTTTCCAAGCCCCTGAGACAAGGTTTTGAATTTTACTTTGCGAACTTGACACATACAACATAGGCATTGCTGCACCTCTGTTGTGCGTGCCCAGGGACTTTCCTGCTTCTACACTTTAATCTTACTGTGTCTTAGTTTCCTACAAGTGCAATAGGTGTAAGCCGTGTCTTTCTCTTCCCCTCCTTGTGCAGTCTATGCTGAAAAAGAATCCTTATCTTATTATGTTTGCACAGTATATAATACAGGTGCTTGCTTGGGGTTTCAAAAGCGCAGCTCAAATCCAATAAACTGATGCATTATTTACATTTCTGTATGCACCTGTTACTGTTCTCCAAATTCTTGTTTATTTTTTTAATATATTTTTTTTTCTTGTATGAATCCATACTCATTCTCCCCAAAGAGGTTTTAATGGGCTGGCAGAATTAAGGTAGGCAGCCCGTAAAAATCCAGACACTTAGGAAAGAGCAGCAACCTTAATTATCACCTCAAGTTATCGCTGAACTGCGTTACTGCTTATCCTACAAGGTGCTGTGAGCTGTGCTGAAGCAGCTGTAATAGCGTAGTTTGTAATAGCAGAGCTGTTTGGTATCAGGTAGAATCAGAAGTGCCCCATTGCATGCTAAGTGGTGATGGTGGTCTTCTGTATGAGAGCATGGTGGTAGCTCTCCTATATCAGGGAAATGCCTCTTGTCTTACGTAGATACAAGCTAGCTCTTAATAGCATTTAATTAAGAGCATTTCCAACTCATACTACAGCATACTCAGAAAGATAGCTGGGAATGGTGGGAATAAAACAGCACAAAAATCATCCTAGGGGAAAAAATGGAAAAGGAAAGAATCTGTGGGAGAGTGGAAGATAAATGGCGTGAACTAAATGTCCTTGTTATTAACAGAGACAGTGCTGCGGGCTCCTTCACTGACAGAGCAGTCCCAAATTCAGCAAGAGGGCTGGGTGCAGAAGGCAGAGAATCTCCTGGCACACCTTAGCTGGGGGGATTGTTCAGGGGAGCATGGACGTTTGGTTCAAGCACATCACAGTTCCAATACCCCTCTTGTAAAAAAAAAGGTAACCTCATGCTATACAGATTTCTAGGCACTCACGTCATCCCCTACTTGATTTTTCTTGCTGCACTCACTACCAATGCATCATTCTGCTTTTTTGACAACATCTAAAGCTATACCTCTCATTTACTCCCTTTTTGTTCCTTACCCCATTTTGTTTCTAGTTCGCGGGATTTCTGCCCAGGATCTGATGCCAAAGGGTTATACAGAAGGCAGCCGTTGGCAGAACTGTGGCTTGTAGGTGAACAACGACTAAAGTTAAAAAGTGCCAATTAATGCTTATTTGAACTCCTCAGTAGCCTAGAAAACTAGTGAGTAGCCCAAGACATTCATAATATTCCCAGAAGGACCTGTGCTTTGGGTTTCACTGGGAACTGGCAGTGTTTAATGCTTGCACAAGATGATGTTTTTTCTTGTCCTATGGTTTTATTTATGAGTAAAGACCACAGCAGTTCGGTAACAGTGCTGTGGCAGAGTGTGGCTGCTTGGGTTCAGTGCCACAGTTGTGATGGTGGCATTGGTTTGCGAAGGTTTCCCCGGATTTTCAAATCAATCTCTTTTATTGGGATGGTCTTTGTGCTTCTTCATGCTTGTCGTTACTCAAGAGCAAGCATTCAAGAGGTGGGTGAAGTCATCTAGTAGTAAAGATAGCGCTTTGGAACTGGGTGGGACTTGTTTGGGACTTGTTGCTCTACTAATGGCTCAGTAAGAGAGACAGAGAAGAACAGGTCCAAGGGAGAGGGAAAGAAATGGTGTTATTGAAAACCAAGTGGCGGGAGGCCAGAATTCAGATCCTTTGTGATCCTTTCAGATCCTCCTGACTCTAATGATGATGCTTTTCAGCCTGAAATTCCATCCTATACTCCCAAGAAATGTTGTGTGCCAAAAGTGGCGTACTCCCAAGCAAAGGGCCAAGGGTTGAATTGACACTTTTAATAAAGAAATCTAGAAAATTACTGTATATTCAGTATCTGTCCTAATTGCTGCAAGGGAATCCAGCTGGCCTGTGGGTACTAGGTCTCCTGATTGTCTCCCAGGAGAATCAGCAAAGCTCTCTCCAGCACCAAACTTGAGCACAATCCCAGTATAGTCACTTCGGTTCCTGAGGTGAGTGGGGGCTCCTTGGTAAGTCCATGATGGGAACCCCAGAAATGCACCCTGAGAGCTGCATCCTGGGTAAAACTTAAGGAAGGAGAGAGGAAGAGAGAAGAGTGAATGTCTTGTTCAGCTTAAGTGATGGGGACGGGTCTGTCCTTGCATCTTTGCCGATTTTGGTGTTGTAGTTCGGAGACTGGCTGCAGACCATACTCTGGAAGAGTTGTTACTGCTCGGCAGTCCCAGAGAGAAACCTAAATGTCTGTCACAGCATTACAGCTGCTCGAGAAGGTTTGTTTTCCTCGACACTTGTAATTCAGGCAACTGCAAGAGGAGCCTGAGGAAAGCCTGCAGTGTTTTAAAACCTGTGGATGCAGTCACAGGATCCTGGACACTGGGGAAGGCAACTGATGAGTGCTCCCCTAAACCATTCCCTGTGCTGCCGATGTAGGAACTTCGTTATGAAAAACTTCAGGGAGCCCAGCATCGTTCTTCAGCCAATTCAAAGCCATCTAATGCATTTTCCAATATCCTGTGAGCAGGAATAATGTAACTGTAGTGCTTTTCCTTTTATCCCTGACATTCATCACAAAGACGAAAGCAATGGTGCTGTGACTCAGCCAACCCGAACAAGCCTGACACTTCTCTCTGGGCTGGGACTGGGTTACGATACAGAGTCATTTACTCTTAGTCGGCTTTCAAGCAATAAGGACTTCAGAAATGTCCCCGGTGAGGTAAGGATGAGGGCCCTTAGCAAAAGCTGGTTCTTATCTAACCAACAACAACAACAACAAAGTAAGAAGCTGCTTTTTTTTTTGTGGTAAAAACCTAAAATCAACACCAAAAAAAAAAGACAGGGTTGGAAAAATGCCTTATTCCAAAGAGTGTTTATTCATGGTGAAGCGCTTCTACAAAAGGCGTCTTGGGACTCCCTGTTTATCCCCCCTCAATGACTTCAGCCTGGGTTTGCTTGATTTTCGAGTCAACATTTCTTTTTTTCCAACGACCAGACGTATGAACTCAGCTGGGTTCTGGAAATCAAGCAGTGCTGTCTCCCTCCTGACTGCCATCTCTAGCAGTATTCTGCAGTCAGCACATGGGAACCAGCTTTACTGGCGGTATGTGAGCCCGTTTAGGAAGCAATTCATTCCCCACCATAGTGACACTATGGTGTTAAGAACATTAAAAACCTGTTCCTCTAAACAAAGGAGGAAGAGCTGACTTAGGGATGTGCCACGTTGGGAAAAAAGGGGCTGCTCCTTACATTGACGGGATGGTAACTTCAGACTTTGTTAGTTCCCATATTCATATGTAAAGTCACGGAGGTGAAAAGCTGATGCACCTCTATCTGCTGTGTCGTGGGGAGGAAGAAAAGCCCATGTATGAACGTCTTTTCTCTCTTTCTGGAGGGACATGTGAGTTCCCTACTTGTACATTGCAGAACCTCTAGGTTGGGGTGTGCTCAGAGAGCACATCTCCCAAAGCGGAGCATGTAAAGGGGGCATTAGACTTCCACTTGCATCTTTGGGATTTTGGGTGGATGTCTGGGCTGGTTTAGGTCTTGAACAGCATTATGGGGCGGGGAAGACGGAGATCTGATTTCTATGAGCTGTTTCTGATACAGCTCTAAATCCATCTTGCGCTCTTGATCCCAATCCCGCTTCCAGTTTTGGTTCAGTTAACTCCTTCCATAAAACCACAGAAAGGCTTAGGTTGGAAGGGAACTGGGTTAGGTCAGAGCTTTGTCCCATTGCATTTTGATCATCTCCAAGGCAGCTGGAGGATTGCACCTCTTCTCTGCTCCTATTCCACCGTTTGTTGGGATTTTTTTTTTTTTCCTAATACGGAACTGGAATTTCTCTCTCTGCACTTTATGACCATTGCTTCTCCTTTCATGGTACCCCTCCAGGTGTATGGCTCTCTGTGCCAAATAGAGGGGAATAATCTCTCTTGACCTGCTCGTTATGCTTTTACTCATGCATCCTGGTGTGGCTGGCCCCCATTGCTTCAGGGACACACCACTGAGTCCTTCTCAACTTGTTCTCCACCAGGATGCCCAAAGCTTTTTCTGCTAAGCTGCTTGCTAACCAGTCAGGATTTTCAGGCTCCTCGTGACTGTTTCCAGCACGTGCACTTCTAGAGGCAAGAGCAATGGGGCTGGGAATCCATCTGGATAAATAATATATATATATATATATAAAAAGGGTGGCAGATCTTCAGCCAAGGGGCAGAGCAGAGTTGCTTCCTTCTGTAGCTGGAGCGATGTTTTTTTCCTCTCGTAGTGCAGAGCTGCTAAAAGTCTGCGCAGTATCAGTTGTAACAGTGGTGTTACGATTTGCAAACATGCTATGTTAAGCAGTTAGTGCGAGGCTGCACACTGGAGCCTGCAGTTCCTCGACTGATTTCTGCTGAATCCTCCTAGATGACAGACGATGCTGAGAGACTACGTCTGTATTAAATAAAATCTTTCTTTTTTTTTTTTTTTTTTTTCCAGGAAAGATCACTTTCCTCGAAAGACACTTCCACTGACGTACAGGCCCAGTGTTTGGCACGAGCTCCTAATTTTTAGCCTTTTTCATTTTGTGTTTCATAATTCCCTTCAATTCTTGATAGTTTTACTGCCTCAAATAAAGTGTTTGCATCCTTCTAGTGTTTACTGATTGCTATAAAGTCCTCACCATAGGTTACATTTGGTCAAATTGTATGTTTATTTGACTGTTTTCATTCTTCATCAGTTCTTTCCAACATTGAAATAATTTCTTTTGCCTTTCCTTATCTTGTACAATTAGTTATCCTCTCTTTTCTGGGCCTGGGAGTACTGTAGAGAAGCAGAGGTGAGCTTTTCCCCCGCTTGCTTTTTTTTGCCTTTTTTTTTTTTTTTTTTTTTTTTTTATCAGAACATTCACTTCAATTATAATTCATCAGTGATTTTAGTTTTTAATTTTGCCTTCCCTGATGAAGGTGTGAATGCAAGAGTCTGTAAGTACTGCATTGAAGCTGAGACTTCTGAAAACCACATCTATGGTTTAGGTTGAAAAGAAGGAGGAACATCCTAACAAGGCTGCCTTCATATTTCCCTCTGCTGAGGTTGCTGGGAAAATGCCTTTTCCCAAGCTAAGTGTAACTAACATCAAGGACTGTCACAGCCCGAAGACAGACTTGCGAGAGGGATGCGGAGAGCGAGGTCACAGGTGCACTTTTCCCATGGAGAAGTGGGATGCTTGACAGATCCTTGGTAGGCTTTGTGGTCAAGCCCTGCTGTGACCTTCACAAAAGCATCACATCTCCTTCCTGCTCCCACCTTGCAATGTTCAAATGCTGCCTCCGCAATGGGTGCACACTTCATCATTTGAGGACCAAAGGAACATTTTCTGGGGGACTTGCTTGCAAAGTTTGCCATCAAGCTTCTTTCATGGCACTTGCTTGTATACCTTGGTGTGCTGACACCCCTGTAGGGTCCTTAGGAGCAGGTTTTCATGGACCTGTGTTTCACTGGAGGCACACCAATGGACTAGTCTGCTCCTCAGTGATGGAGATAGCTAGGATGCGTGCTGGCTGAACAAAGTGTCATACACTGAGATTAATTATTTCAGAAGCCAGTCAAAATGCCTGAGGCTCTGAGAGATCATGCAGGAACTGCTGGAAAACATGGTACCTGGGAGTGGGTGAAGCAACCTCAGCATCCCTGCTGGTACTCGTGGCTGTGTCTGATATGGCTTGGCCAGGGATCCGGCCCTTGTGGGCATGATTCACTATGCACAGAATCATAAAATCATTAGGGTTGGAGAAGACCTCCAGGATCTGGTCCAACAGTCCCCCAGCCACCAATATCACCCACTAAACCGTATCCCTACAACTGGTAGCATCCCAAAGAGACACCACATAGGGGGGGGGGGTGGAGTCACCATCCCTGGGGGTGTTCCAGGAAAGGTTGGACGTGGTGCTTAGGGACGTGGTTTAGTCGGTGACATTAGTAGTAGGGTGGTGCTTCGACCAGATGATCTTGCAGGGCTTTTCCAACCTGTATGATTCTATGTTATTGGGAGGAATGTTTCAGGGCACAATACTCCTTTGCTCAGCCCTTGTCATTCTGTTTGTTCTCGAGCTAGCCAACAGGCTGCTGTAAAACAGATACCTGCCTTTCCAGACTGAACATCCAGGGGAAGAGGATGCTTATTTTTCAAACGAGAGATAAAGGGGAGAGACGGCTGCTTCCCCCCCTCTCCTGATTTAACAGCACGGAAAGCAAATGGAAACAGTCCCGTGGGGGGGCGAACTGTGGTTCCCGAGCTCCCCCCAGAGGCGCGCCTGCTCCCCGCCAGGCTCGGCAGGGTTTCCAAGCCTTTTTTTCCTTATTTTTAACCTCTTTTATTTTTCTTCCTCCCCACAAGCCGTAGATAAGTGAAGCATTTCTGATCTTCAGCAAAAATGACACCCCCAAAACACACACACACATTTCCCTTCTTTATGGATGGATTTTGTTTGTTGAATAAGGCTCCCATCACCATCTGCAATGCAAAAGATCCCCAGCTCCCAAGCCCTTGGGAGTACCCTCCCAAGCTGATCACCCAGTCATTTAGCCAGTTATGGACTCCGAGATAACATAAAAAAAAAAAAAAGAAAATAAAAGAAAACCCTCCAAATTTTGTTTTAAACAATTTAACTGCTGTATTTTTTTTTTGGCTTTAGCTTTTTAGGAGATGCTTCAGGTTAAAAGGGATGCACAGATGGATGAGAGTGTGCAAACACTTCTCCTTTAGGCTGCCTGTTCCAGTACAAGAGAGGGTACAGAGGCAGAAAGGGATGCTTGCACTTTGAGGGATGTGGTTGCACTTGGGTTTTGCCTCTTGCAGCATTTGGGCGTCCTCATATTGGATAATCCTATTGACTCCGGGTTCCTGGCCAAACTGAACTCCTACTTTTTAGGAGCGCAGTCCCGTGTCTCTAGGTAACGCTCGTTCCTGGCTGAGTCCTTAGGACTTCTGCAGGTCTGGGGGATGTGCTTGATTAAGCTTGTGTTTTTCTTTCCATTTTGCTTGGGAATTTTGGATCCATTCCTCCTCCCATCCTACTCGTCTTCCTTTCTTCCCCACAATGTTGGCTTATGGTGATAAAGAAAAACGAGCCACGGAGAACAGCAACATTAGGTAGACTGCGGAATGGGGACTGTGCGGCCAAGCACAGCGGAAAGGGATGATATCAGCATTAAAATGATCTTCTGTAGGGTGTCTTTAAATTACATGAGTTTCATGTAAGGGATTGTAGAAGGGGATGCTAATGCTTTGGCAGTACTTACCTCCCAAGTTTGTGTTACAGCGGTCGGTTAACATTAAGGTGACATTTGGATGATCCCATTAGCCTTTCCGAGATGAAGGAGGAGAACGCAGAAATCTTTGCATTGTCAGTGAGGCCTTGGCCAAGTCCCAGTGAATAAGTGAAATGAAGGTGAAGTGCATTTGGGGAGTTACAGGGATGTCAATCTGCTTGCAGTGAGTTCCCATGTCAGGCTGGTGGCTTTTTGACTATCCTTTCTCAGCTTGTGTTTGTTTTGCCTGGCACTCCAGATACACATTCTTTCATCCTTTGAAATTTATTACGTATTTAGCTGGGACACACACAGACTGTATTGGATTTCTTTTTGGCACTTGGGCTAGATTTTTTATAATGGGATCCTTACTTACTAAGGATCATTTGCTGGCATTTCCCTCTTCATTTTATGCTGTTTCACTGTATCTGTCGTGCTTGAGCATAGGCTTCAAATCAGCCAGCATGATTCAAGTCACTTAACTGCATGTACTGGGCAGGGAGTAGAGTTTGAGGTGGTTTCTCCTTGTTTTGTGAGGAGTTTCTTCACTTATTAGCAAATATTTTTACTCTACACTTGGTGAAGAGTGGAAGCCAACGGGAAATCTGAGCTCAAACCCTCAGTAAACCTGCTGGTGAAAAACTCCTGAGGGTTCCCATTTTATCTGTTACTGGACAAGATGTTTTTTGGTAGAGACCACTCCATGCTGAAGGCATCATCCAAGGTAAACCTCTAAGCTGCTGTCAGGAGGTTCTCTTTCTCCAGGAGAGAGGATTAGGTACAGTTTTAGGTGTTATGTTTTTCTAGTCAATGGGATTTATTTAGGATTTTCTTGAATGATGAAGACTGGAGCATGTTCTGCAGTGACTATGTTTGATGTCAGTACGGCTCCCTGAAAGATCTGTACCATAGGGTCACTGCAGCCACTGGTTAACAGAATAATAATAGTGGACATCAGAGAGGCTTTGGCACCTGCTAGAGTGAAATATCTGCCAGAGCAGGCCAAACCTAACATTTGCTGGTCTGGCATTTCTTGCCAACAAGCCTTCCCTTTTCTCTGTAACCAGGAAACTCAGTGGGAATAGCATTGGAGTGCCTTTGTTTTTCTTCTTTAAATTATAATTTCAAAAGTTTTGTAAATTATAATGAATTACCAAGTTTTAAGGCAAGGATGTGTAAACCAGAAACAAACTTCCAGTGCCTAAGAATAATACCCTGAGTGCCTCTGAACTCTGAATGCTGTGAGTAATGATGGTGTGCTAGATTAAAAGGACATCAGTACCATGTAAAAATTTTTCAGTATGTGCAGATGTCATTCATAATAAAATTTTGCATTCAAAATGTGCTGTTTGTTAGCTGGTAACTTGTTAAATTTGACCTGCTTACTGACTATGAAACGCATATAAAATTTAAAAAGCAAACCTCATTGAATGTGTCGGTAAGTAAATACAAATTGTATTACAATCTGGTTAGTAGATGTTTAATAGAACTCAGAAGATAAGTAAATGCTGATTTACTTTTCATTTAAAAGATTATAAGAGAGCACAAAACATTGTGGAGAACAGACTTTTTGTGGACATTCTGTGCTTTATCTCAAGAAGGTTTTAATATCATAAGTCACTAGAAAATGTACACTTTAGTATTTATTTTAAGTATTTGATCAAATACAGGGTCAAGATGACCAAAGAATTCCACAGGAATGATGCAGAATTAGGTCTCTGTTGATATTTTATTAAGGTAATGATTTTTCTTTTTTACTTTCCAGACAGTAAGATTTCAATAAAAGAAAGTGAAATTGAAGAACAACAACGACATCCACATTCTGATGGAATTGACTCAAATAATCAATTCTCTTGTCTGAATCATTCAACTTTTCATCAACAGATTCATTCCTCTTTTTTCCCCTTGATTTGACTATTCAGAAGTGCCACTACTTTATCATAATCGTAAGAAACCATTTTTAGTATCAGCAAAATGATATTTGGTGGGAAGAGGAAATGAAATAGTGAATCCTAGCAAAGACAAACAAAAATACTTTTTTTTTTCTTCTACTCAAGGTGCTACTAAAGTGTTAGGTGAAAATTATGAGATATTTAAAATTAAAGCAATACTTGCCATTTCTTTTTTCAATTAGGAGCAGCAGTGGCAGTCTAACTTCCACCCCACACTCTCAGAGTTTCTCATCCCTGGCACATCATGGCTCTCTAGAACTACCTCCAAGCTCTCACAACTTGGCAATGGGATGAAGCTCTCCAACTAAAATGCGCATAACCCTCATTTAGCCCTCATTTGTTGTTCTTTCAGACTTCCATCTGCTGTAATGTCTGTTGAATGCTGTCTGTTGACAGTTATCCAGCGAGGAGGAGGGTAGATTTGTATTTGTGGTGTTCTTAGAAGGATTTGGGTTCCTGCAACACCTGAGAGTGTGGGACTCACTTCTGAACACGAGGAAGGAAGGAATGCCTGAACCTAAATGTGCTATGAGCCAGTCACACATGTGGGACCAGTAGTGCTAGAAGTACTTTGTGTTGACATCATGGCTTGAAATACAGAAATGTGAATAATTTGTTGCTGATTTATCATCTTCATTTCTTGGCATCGTGTGCCTAGGTCAAGTAGCGTCCCAGGCCTTATGATTGCATCCCATGGAGTCCTCTCTCGGGACTATAGAAGTAGTGAAGGGGCACAAGGGCTTACAAAAGCTTCTCTGTGATTCAGGAAGTGTTTTCCTGCATGCAACAAGAGCAGCCTGTACCCACAGCCAAATGAAACTAGTGCTGAAATCTGGAAGGACGAGGTTTCTCCTGGAAGCCACGTGAGAAATCAGAGCCACTGATGTTGCCATACTGGTATCGTCCTGGCTTTATCTTTCTCTCAAACATTGAGAGGAACAGACAGACCTCCCTAGGAGTCCTTTTCTATCCCATGGATGGAGATGACCTTTTGAAAAGAGCAAAAAAAGACAAATGCATATCTATCTTTGAAATACTGATGTAATGGGTAAATTTGAGGTAGAGACTCTGTTTTCTCCTTCTCTCCTTTGTTTTATTGGGTCATTCTGCGCAAGTGGCTTAAATCTGCTTCCTCAGTTTCCTCCTCTAGCTGTAACAGTTCCTACCCATTGCCTTCCTTCCTCAATCCTTGGTGAGGATTATTTAGTTAACATTGGTGTAGATCTGTGGGAGGGAAGAAATACCTCTGAAATTGCTAATTGTTAACCCAAGTGATGAAATGCTGTTGTGCGCAATAATTCATTTTCTGCTGGATGAATTGGCTAGTGGCAAATTAGCTAATGTTCAAAACAATTCACTCCGAGGTCCCGCTTAGCTGGGTTTATCAACCCTTGAATTATTAGCCTAGCATATTGTTACGTATTACACAATGAAGCTATCGAATATGCATCGGCAAAGTCTCTATTAGCAAGACAGGAAGGGTGTAATACTTTAAGTAGCAGCCAAGCCCAATTACCACGCGAGAACGCCTCTCATGTTCGGTCGCTGCCAACCATTTCAATTGCATATTAATGGCGTTTACTCCTTTTAAGTGGTTTTGCCATTCCGTCCCCGGCTCCTTTTTCTCAGCCAGTGCTGCATGGCTGTAAGCAGTGATGGGCACGTTCAGAGGTTGTTTCAGCTGTGAGGGGGGATTAATTGCTCTTTGAAGACGCTGATCTCCCTCCGCTGACTATACAGGGAACCTGTCGTGATGAGATGAGTGAAGTGCATCATTGCTGAGTCTCTACCATCAGGGTGAAAAGGTGCTATAATGATGACAATTTGTAGTGAATGGCTGAATCTGGGCAAAGCAGACAGTGGGTCTGGCAGTGAAGGGCTCTTGTCACCTGCTTCCCAAGGCCTGGTGATCCCAGGCTGCTGTCCTGCCAAGGGGTGACTTGGGTTCCTCTGGAGAATGGCTGAGGCTGGGGCTTGGCCATGGTTGGCAGCACCCATTGGTGACCCTACCACCTCCATCCTTTGGGTAGGGTTGGAGTAGCAACCACCTCTTCTTCCATCCCACATCATTCACTTCTGCAAAGCTCCTGCTGGGTTTCTTAGCAGAGAAACCCACACAGTCAGGTTTGTCCGTATCAGCTTTTCAAACCAATGTTAGATGACCCATATGATGGATCTTCTCTGTCTTAGCTCTCTGGCAGCTGGTACAAAAGAGGGACTAGGAGCACATATGATCCTCCCAGGTATTCTGGAAAGATTTTAAGGATGTTGTCACAGATACACTCACAGGCAAATAGAGCATTTTGGCTGCTCCAGGCTGTGAAGGTTTAATGGAGCTCTGAGAGAAGGTTTGAAGCTGAATTCAGTCTCTTTCTGATGGAAAGCAAGGTCTTCTCTAAAGAAATTCTCTTGATGCTTGCTTTCCCCAAGTGTTGGCTGTACAAACCCAGCACCAGCTCTGACCTAATCCAGAATGGAGTTTGTACTGAGAAAGGGGCCATTTGCCCTGCTGGAGTTATCTTCCACAAGTAAATAAACTATTTCAGGCTCTTTTCAGCTCCAAAAGCACTTGGAGTAATTGAACTCCCATTTTTTAATAGCTGTTATTCTATAGTTAGAGATCGTGTTCCTTGTAGTATAAAGATGACATAGTAATTTCAGAGCAGACTGTGGAGATCTGTCATAGTAAAACCTTGTGGGTTTTACTTCTGAATTTTACTCCTGAATAAATAAATACTCAAACTCTATCGTGTTTTGACTTTCAGGCCAATTTCTCAGCCTCCTTACAACCAAAGGTACCTAATTTGTCCGTCCCTGTAAGGATTGTATTTGGAGATCCTAAGGGGCAGATCTTATGTTGGTTACTTGGAATTAATTGCCCTCCATGGTAAACACCTCTTAAAGTAACTTTGAAAAATGCCTTTAGCCCTGTGTTCTTGTTGCTGGACTTGGCTAAAATATCCTCAGCAGCCAAGAGTCCACGGCTGAAAGATGGGTGTTGGGGATCTTCCGGAAATGGACAAAGGCTTTACCCCTGAGGCTCAGAGATCCTGTGACATCATTAGGGAAATGTCCAAAAATGCTTCCATGGAAGGGGATCTTCCTGCTGAGTGTCTTTGGCTGGCTTTGTTTTGCCTGTGCTTTGTGAACTGGAGAATTTGGTTTGTTTTACAAAACAATATCATGGAATCATGCAATATCTGGAGTTCGAAGGGACCCACAAGGATCATCGAGTCCAGCTTCTGGTTCCACACAGGACCACCCAAAAAACAGACCCTATGTCATTGTCCAGATGCTTCTTGAACTCCAGCAGGCTCAGTGCCATGACCACGGCCCTGGGGAGCCTGTCCCAGTGCCCAACCACTCACTCGGTGAAGAACCTTTTCCTGATATCCAACCTGAACCTCCGCTGCTTCAGGGGAGGGATTAAATATATTTTCATGGTTCAGTATGTTTATTATTATTATTATTATTTTCATTTTTTTTTCCCCTGGGATTTATTTACATATTCTTTTAAATTAAGAAAGAAATACCAAAAATCTTTTTAAAAATTCTGCCTCTTTTGGGGTCTATGGCAAAACCAAGGGTATCAGATGTCTGAATAAAGATCAGAACTGCAGGATATTGGAGTGAATGAAACCTTGGAGAATTTGTAAGGTATTGCTTTTTTGTTGCTTGCTACAGGCAGATGGTTGCTCAGAAGATATTTTTGCAATCATAAGATGTCTTTGCATGGATTTAACAGGAATTCAGAGAGGTCTTGTGGTATCAGATCATTAGCATATTCCCACACTGCTGGTCCTTTAAAAACCTTTCTCTGTCTTTCCTAGAGATCCTCACTATTAACATGCCTGAGAATATTTTCATTCAGATGTAACTGACCTGAGACCGTCACTAAGGTGCCAGAAGTGTTTAAACTAGAAAAGAGTTATTACAGAATTCAACCTTGGGGGGTTACAGGAAAGCAGAACTAGGTTTGAATTATGGGGAAATAGATGTGAGGTGAGAGATAGGTAATATTCTTGGAGGCTTTGTGATTCCAGGAAAGAGGGAAATGTGAAATGGAAGGTGAGCCAAAATTAGAGATCCTCTAGCAACCCTAATAAAATCTGAGGGGTGCTGATTAGTGGAGGGTTTGAGAGTAGCTTCCCATCTTTTGTGCAGTTGAGGGAGAACTCTTTCTAAATCAGCACACGCTAACCTGGTTCTCATCCTGTACCATCATTTACACATGCACAGAAGGTGATGTAAATCACAGAGGATATCTGCTTTGGCACCGTTTTACCATCTGGACAGATGAAAGCGAAAGCAAAAGCAGCTTTAAAGAATTTTGTCCTGTGACTGTAGGATTTCATTACACAGCTCTGGGTCTGAATTGTTTTACATTCCTCTGACATGACAAAATGAAAGGACTGTAAAACAGCTATAGCCTCATCCATAGGAAAACTTGCACCAAATCAAGTGCAGAAATGAATAGACTGGCCTGAGACCGAAGCTTGCAGATGCCTCATCTCCTCTTATGTTAAAATGACACTGGGAAGGGATTACCTCTCCAGCAGGATATCAAGGGTCCCACTGGGCTGTAATTCTTCCTGAGGATTTGGACACTGCACTGAGCAGTGCTGTGTGCAGTCAGGCTATGCCTGGAGCTCAGGCTCTCCGTGACCTTGGCGAGGTTAAGCCTCGTATGCAAGCGTGAAAACAGAATCCAGTCCATATGTTCAGCCTCGCATGTGGCTCCAGAAGTGGCATGGAGAGGTTCAATATTAGAGTCATATCACTGCCTCCTTGGGTAGATGGAAGCTTGCCAGGACTGGAGGGAAAATGTTAGCTGATATTCATAAAAGCAAGGACATTCGCGGTTTTTCCTTCTCCCACCTAGGTTAGACACCTGGAGAACCTGAGGAATTCTCTCTTCTGTTTTGTTTTGCTTAACGAGGAAAGAGATGGAAAGACTGATTGTGATTTAAATGTCAGGTGACAGAATTATAGACTTGCCAATGCCCTGGGTGCCCTTTTATGTAAAAGATGCATCTGTGAAAGAATCGGTACCCACAACAAAGCCAAGGTTTCAGACAGTAAAATGAAAGTGGCTGTAACCAACCAGTAAACGCAAAGTACAAGCATGCCTGAATCTGCCTTGGAAACTTCACCTTTTCTCCAAACTGAAGGACAGGGGTGACAGATTTTCCTGGTTGTCTGACCTACATACCAAATGGTTCTGCAAAGCCTGGAAGTCACGGGATGATTTTTGTACCTGGGAGATAAGGGGATGGGAAGATTTGGGAACGATTTACTGTGGGAATGATGGTGGTTTCTCAAGGGCTGGGTACTCATTTGTTTCTGCTGGGTAATCTCTCGGTCAGTGTCCGTTTCTGGGCTCCTGGGTACAAGAGAGATGTGGAGATGCTGGAGAGAGCCCAGTGAAACCAATGAATGATGAATGATGAAGGGACTGGAGCATCTCTCCTATGAGGAAAGGCTGAGAGACCTGGAGTTTTTTAGCCTGCAAAAGAGAAAGCCCAGTGGGATCATATCAAGGTATATAGGCACCTGAAGGAAGGGTGAAAGGAGGACAGAGCCAGGCTCAGTTTTAGTGGTGCCCAGTGCCAGGACAGGAGGCAGTGGGCACAAACCGAGACATGAGGTTCTGTATGAACATCAGGAAACACTTCTGTGTGCTGACTGAGCTCTGGCACTGGTTGCTCTGAGAGGTTCTGGAGTTCCCTTCCTGGAGATAATCAACAATTGTATGGACATGGTCCTGGGCAATCTTCTGTAGGTGTCTCTGGCTGAGCAGGGGAGATGGAACTTCCAGTGTTCCCTTCCAAGCTCAACCATTTTGTGAGCCTGTGATTCTTTTTTAAAACTAAGGCTTCAGTTTACTGAAAGCTGCGGCTCACTTGGGTTCATTTCTGAAATGTGAGTGGTGTCTTAAACTATAGTTAAGAGCCACAGTCTGTTCTGTCCTTTCTTGGGTTAGAGTTGGACTACACCAAAACAAAGACATTGGCAAAGTGAGAAGAAGAGCGTATTTCACACCCACCAGCCCTTGCACAGGTAAACATCACCAGCTTCAGAGAAGGAAATGCAACCTTCCAACCATGGCTATACAACCACACCAATATGTTTGCAAGCCAAATATTTAGAAGAGGTTATCTGAGTTTCTAGAGGTCCTCTTGAAAACGTGAACCAAATTATGTGACAAGGATTTGTGGGGTGGTGTTGGTGTAGTAGCTCTGGGAAGTGAAATTTCAATGTGCTTTTCTCCCATGTATTTGCTTTGACAGAGGGATTTTCTTGCAGTGAGCGAACCTGGAAGCACCACAGGTTTGGGTACTGGCAGTGTCCTTAGCCAGGGGGTGAAGCTGCAAACTCTCAACCTCCATCCCCAGTGGGCTGTCTGGGAGCTTAGCAGCGTACCCAAAATAGCAGCACGAGGTCTGACTCACCTCATGTGCCACTGAAACGCCACACGATGTTGCGGGTGACACAGCAGGGGTTAAATAATATCCGCAAGCCCACTGATGTCGCATGGAGAGCTCTGAACTTCTGGCACCATGTAGCGTGGCGGAATAATAGGGAATGAGCTTTGATGGGAGGACAGGTAACAGTAAAGACAAAAATCCCTTCTAGATCAAGAGGTTAATACAGGCCAGACCAGTGAAGCATTGCTGATAGAGGTGCAGATAGGCCATGAAAAATTCACAGGCTAACATCTCGAGCCCGTGTCAGGCTGCAAAACGTTGACCTCAATCCCCTGAGCCCGTGATGTCATTGCCAGGCAGTAGATGCTGAGCCTGCTCTCCCTGCAGCGTTGCTCTAAGACCTGCCGCTCTCCACGCCTCATTCGGTGTCACCCCGAATACAGCAGGATGTCTGATCTGTTTGCCCTGAAAATGCAGAGCCGAGGCCATGCTGGAGGGTAGGCAGGATGGCGTGCGTTAACTGGAATCTGTGCTGGACCCACCGCACCTGGGCAGTTTGACCACCACCACCCTTACTGGAAACAGCAAGACCACATCTAATCCTAAGGGTCCTGAATATCTCCTGTTCCATGTCATGCAGGGGTCTCTTTGGGAAAGCAGTGGCATTGTAGCTTCATTGTTGCATCATTTCTTTTTCTTCACTGATTTTTTGTTTGTTTTTCTTCTTTATAAATTTGTCAATCCTGCTTCCCTCTGTCTGAAGGAAGGCAAGACTCACCAGCTCTGCTCAGCCAGCCAAATACTAACTATCCTAAAGTGTTCAAAAGTTGTTCTGAGGATAGGGATCTAAAATCTTGTACCTCATTAGAAGCCGTGGGTGACCTGGCTGATGGAAAAACTGGGAAATCCCCCACCATCTCAGTCCCACCATCTCAGCCTTCAAGCAGACGGACTCTGCACTCTGGGAGCTGGAGGACCAGGCTAAAAATTAGCTGTGTCCTCCTGTGAGTTGTGATCCTGACTTGCCATGAAGGTTGTGTAAGCACTCTCCTCCCCTTCCAGAGCCGATAGCTAACTGTCTCACCGGTGTCAGAAGGTCTGATTGCCCCGTGTTTATGAAATGCTGGAAATCCTCCAGTGAAGGGCTGAGTTTTATTTCACTTTTATAGCAACTCACCCTCTTGCATGAGCGGTCACCCCAGTGACAATGGCATGTCACTCATTTTAAGCCTAATCTGATTTAAACTTGCTTATAGAAAAGCAGAGAGAGAGATGGGGAGAGCTGGCTTCATAGAAGCCTACTTAGATTTCCCATTTAAAGATTTCCTGATTAAAAAAATGTCTCAGGAGGGTTTTCAGAGCTCGGTTCCTAGGGAGCTCTTTATTCTCCCCATAAATATTCTCCCCATATTCTCCCCAGACCACCTCTACCTGATAATTTTTAGTCTCTAGCTGGTGCGCAAGGCACTAGGACTGGAGTTTTGGGCCATAATTCTTGGCAGAGGAGTAAATGGATGCAAAGGATACAGGCCAAGCTAGCTGGGGTCTTCTTAGCAGTCTCCAGCCCTGGTAGTGATCAGGCATCTGTTTGTCTTGTGAAAGCTGGAGTATCTACTTGCAGAGTACACCAACCAGATCGATGTGAGAGATCCAGCTAAAAAAAGCCTCCTAACACATGCTGATTGGGTTTCAGCTAATAAAAACATAGACTGCATGGCTTCCATCAAACTGTGTGACTGCAGACCTCAAAGATTTTACTGCTTGAAGTCAGGGGAAAACTTGGGTACATAAAGCAGTAATAAATCAGAGCCTGAAAGATTTTTGGATTTAGTGGGCAGTGAACAGCATGTAAACAAGCCGAAGCATTTCCCCTTCTCCCATACCACTTTTCTCCCCATCTCCTTTCAGCTTTTGTGCTTTGCCATCAGGAAGTACTGAGGGAAGTTGCACAATGTCACGTTTCCTAAGATAAAGTCACCAACTGATTTTTTTTCCCCCATTCTGCACACATAAAACTTGCTAGGACTATAAATTGATGGTTGTAATATGCTCCCCAACTTCTCGGTGAATTCCTGTATTAAAACGAATGTGAGGTACAGTATTCCTACTGCTGACTTGTAGCTTAGTAGCAAGGCTGCCAGAAACCGTAGGTCTTTTTCCATCGAGGTGGAGACCCCTCCTTCTGGCCTCATTCATGCAGAGGTGATTGGGCTTCTCATAAAGCTTTGTGGGCTTCCAAGTGATGCATCATTTCAGATTCATTTCCTGCTTGGGTTAATAAACAGTTGATTCATATCCTTATGTTACAAGCTAGTTGCAGTGACTCTAAATGCTGGACTGTCAAGGTGAAAGTGAGGTGCTCTGTTCTTATGGAATAACGTCTTGCAGCACAGTATGCAAGCGCTTGGGTGGAGCTTAAAGTTAGGAAAGGTCCTATGGATATGATGCAGTAACTTTCTGGACCTTAGTTTCTTACTGGCTCTGCTGGAAATGTGCTCTGTTTGTGGACCACATGTACCTTTCCTGCTTGTTACCTTTGATAAAAACTCAGCTAGGGATCAGTTTAATTTTCATCATTCTGCCTAAAATTAACCCTGTAATGCCATAGGGGATCAGGATGGGCAGGACACCTTGCTGTGTTGATTCTGCTGGGTACACAAGAACGCATCCAGTCTGGTGAAGCCTGTTATGAAGGAGGTGGGCCAACACCTTTGCCCAGAAGCCCTAGTTGATGGAAGCCTTTATTCCTCCATACCCACTGGTGACAGCACTGGTATCAACTTGGGAAAGTGTTTGGCCTGGGAGCTGTGGCAGGACAGGTGGATGAGCTCTTTATAGAAAACCACAGTGAAAAAGTCTGACTCTGGGTCCCCAAGGCTGGGGAGAGCCCCAGAAAGGTGCTGGTGGCTTGTTTCTTGGCTGATCAAGGTGGGGGTGCTCTCTAGGACAAGTTCAGTCCCACTCTGATGTCCAGTTGGAGGGAGAGAAGTTTTTAGTTCCTCATTATCCTGCCCATTTTGTTCCTATTTACAATAAAATCCAGTTGGGTGTTCCATGGTGGCTCTTGCCCTGTCAGGCTAGGACACAAGACCAACCTTGCTTGCTTGATCTCTCCTGCTGAGGGCACAAGGCTGCTGATCGGACACAGCCTGACTGCTGTTCCTGGCTTTGCTAAAGCCTTTTTAAACACAACTTTCCCCCTTTTAGCACTGCAATCTCCTTCCTCTTACTCATTTCAATGCTGTGGTGTTACTGAGAGGTTTATAAACATCCAACGACTCCCACCAGAGGACCCTGCTCTCAGCTGAGGCTCCTAACCCCTCATGGTCAATCAAGCATATGATTTATAGAAGGATGTACTGCAGGGCACGGAGATAAGACACCAGTAATCCAACTGGGAGTGCAGGTAGGGAAATCACTAGACATGCACGCATGTTGTACTTTACAATACACAGTGTGTGTGTGTGTGTAAAGGAAATGTTTAATTCTAACTCCATTTCACGTTTCTTCTCTTGAGGAATGCTGATGTCCTATCTTTATTCCTCACTTGTTATTTGTAAGGAGTTATCACGTTTAAGAGCTGTCTTTTTTGTAAGAAGAAAGTGCTGGAGCCTGTTGATTAAATACATCCCTTGCTTTTCCCTGTTCAGGCACAAATTTCCAGACTCAGACTCTGAATGTAATTTCTACTCCCCCCATACCATGTGCTTGTTGCAGAATTTTACTAAATGTGCAGTAAAAACTTTTGCAAGGTATTAACAGTCACGATGGGTACTTCAGTTTTGACTGCTTCAGCCTTTTGAATTAGTCTGGTTTGGTTTCGATGGTGGGGTTTTCTTTTGTTAACAAGAGATTCTAACCCTTGGGGATCTGTAGAAAAAATGGGTTGAGGCAGGATTGCATGGGGCAGCCTTTCTCTCTGGCAAGCCAAATGACCTGGCGGGGAGCCAGCCCCAGAAAAGGGCAAAAATCCCCAACCCTCCTCCTTGTCCATGTGAGGGCATCTTCCAGGCCTCTCCCAATGCAGCTGCCTTTGGCCTCGCACGGGCCATCACAGAGCCTTTCTGAGGTCACAGTGGCCACCACCATGGGCCTTTGCCATGAGCCCTATAAAACAGGACCCCTGCAGCTGGCCCGCCACTTGCTCAGCTACTCGGTCCTCTGATGGCCAGCGTACGCGGCAAGGAAGGAGGCTAGAGAAGGAGCAAGGCGAGTGGCAGCCCTCCTCAGTATGAGGACAGCGAAGCGGTCTGAAGAAGCACCGAGAAGGATGGCAGCTCACGAGAGGAAGATGTGTCATGGGCAGAGGGACAGCACCTCTGGCACAAAAGACATCAGTGCGAGGGACTGCTGGTGCCCAGCCCACAGAAACGTATCAGAGATATCATTGGCACCGCAGCGATGCAGGGAACAGGCCGGCCCCTCAGACATACAGCAGCAGGGGGCCTGGGCCTGACCAGAGGTGCAGTGGTGGTGTGAAGCGACGGCGGGAGCGTGAGGGGACTGGGACTACACCGGCAGGTCTTTGCTCCGTGCCATCAGAGAACACCAACAGCTATGCAGCAGGGTCTGGCGAGCTCCCTACTCGTTGTCGCTCAGGCTCCATCCCAGGCATTAACTTGGAGCCACCAAACACCCGGCAATAAAGAACTCTTGCCGATTCTCAGGGATTGTGTGAGTGTTTCTTTCCCATTCGCCAGCCCTTGTGCAAGAGGTGGCAGCCCTTCTGCACAGAGCCTCGGGGAAGAGCACAAGAGAGGACCCAGCTCCCTTCGAGCTGCTCTGTTGGGGTTGTAGGAGGAGTCCCCGAGGGCCACCATGCACCTTTAACATTTGTGAAAATAGACTGAGGGGTGAAAATAGTGGTGTGTAAACGATTAGAGGTCGCTGATTTCTTATATGTGGAGTGAGTTTCTCTAGCTGAATAATAGGTAATGACAGACATGGAGAAGGCTGAGGTACTCAGCAACTTCTTTGCCTCTGTCTGCACTGGTAGACAAGCTTCCCAAGTCTTTCATTTCCCTGAACCTGTAGCTAGAGCCTGGGGGAGCAAAGTTCCACCCCCTGTAAGTGAAGAGAGGGTTCGACACCATGTGATGAATCTAAACAGGTACAGATCTATGTGGCCGGATGACAAGAATCCCAGAGTCCTGAGGAAACTGGCTGATGGAGTTGCCAAGCTTCTCTCCATCATAGCTGAAAAGTCCTGGCAGTTGGGCGATGTCCCTGGTGAGTGGAAAAATAGAAACATCATGCCCCTACCCTTCAACAATTAAAAAAAGAATTGAACAAAGAGCACTACTCTTCAACAATTAAAACAATTAGGAGACATTTATTCTCACAAAGAACGGTCAGGCATTGGGGCGGGTTGCCCAGGGAAGTGCTGGAGTCACCGTCCCTGGCGGTGTTCAAGGCAAAGTTGGACGTGGTGCTTAGGGACATGGTTTAGTGGGTGACATTGGTGGTAGGAGGATGGTTGGACCAGATGATCTTGGAGGTCTTTTCCAACCTTAATTTTTATATGATTCTATGATTCTAATCGTGTACAATAAACTGACTGCAGAGAAGTTCAATTACTTGTTTGCATAAATCTTCACTCCAAAACTGTGTTCATGTTGAACTGGGAAGGGTTTGGGTGGCAGGGTGAGAAGAGATGTGTGGGAGGGAATCCCTTTCCTCTCCCGGGTTTAAATTTCTGAGTACCACCAAACTATTCCCACAAGCAAAGCTCTGTGCCTGTAAGCCATAAGATTTCTGACATAAAGTCTCCCTGTAAGGGCATCGTATCAAAGCAACTAAAAGACAGTCCTGACCCTGGGGTCGCAGGAAAGCCAGGGTCCCATTTTGTAGCATTTTTCCTTCTTTGCTCATGCTTTGCCCACAGAAGTAGTGAGGAGAGGGCAGTGCAAAGCAAAGTCAAGATGGTAGTGGAAAAAATGGAGATTGTCAGGCTCTGGTCACATCAGGAGCACGTCATGGGCACATGTCTGTTGTACCCTGCTGAAGTTGGCTGGGCACAAGGTCTTCCTAAGGAGCAGCTCCCAAAAGAGAGGTCTTGATAAAGGTAGTGGGGAAAATCTAGATGTTTTGAAAGAGCTTTATATTGAAGGTTCATAGCCACGCTGTTTATCACCATAAGCATCTGAAGAAATGGAAGAATTGTGCAACTGAAATGCAGTTTTGTTGAGCACTGAGCACTTGAGGCCATTTAACTTTGTTCAGTTCATTTCATTCTCTTCGTACGTATACTGAGAGCCCCAAAAGATGTGTGAAAGCATCTTCCAGTCTCCAAAGTGCAGTAATATTCAATGGTTTATCAATGGTAAACCATTTTAACATTGATCAATGACTTTCCAGTGCAGTGTGTGACTTCTCTTATAGATGAGTTATAAAAGATCATGGACATGGAGTACCAACCAGGAACTGACCATTAAAAGTGAAGAGTCAATGAAAATTGTTTGCAAATAACTTACAGTCTATTTGCCAAGTGCTTATAAACAATCAATACATTTAAAGAAAATCAGGATGGTTCCCAAATGTTCTGCTAACCAAAATGGGCCTTTATTCATAATAAATACTATTTATGATGAATAATTTGACTAGGGAGGACTGGAGAAACGCCAATGTATCCATCTATTTAATAGGAACTATGGGTGATCCAAAGAATTATAGACTTCTCAGTCTTATTCCAGCTGCTGTAAGAATAACTGAGAAATTAAATTAAAAACAGGCAATAAAACACCAGGGTAAGTGTAAGTTAAAAGCAACAAAACTCCATGGGTTTTAAGGGTAAAATTCTGCATGCTTTCGTTTGTGTTTTCTAGAGTAGAGGAAACAATTGTTCCTTTTGCTGGCTTTTCTGTGTTGACTAAGATTGTGAACAAACAGGGGTGAGGACTTTCCCTTGGTTTAGATGGAGCTTAGCATGATGCCACCTGATCTTTGCTGATGTCTCTGAACACTGCAGCACTTGGATACAGATAGTAAGTTGTGTCTCAAACGTTAATAATCCCTCAGTTTCTTTAGAAAGATTAACAGTGCAGCAGATAACCTAGGACTGGTAAATACAGTTAATTTAGATTTTCAAGATGTTTTTGAAAAAGTGCTGCGCAAGAAACTATTAATGGGATATGGTGAGTGTAGAGGGAGAAGGGAGGCAGAGGCATAGCTTCAGCTGTGTTTAACAGGAGGGACGGAAAGAGGAGGGTTAAGAGTTCAATTCTCAGCATGGGAAGAGGTTAATAACAAGGTCTGCCCCGAATCAGGTTAGTGAAGACTACTGAGGAATAAAAGCAACTCTGTAAAGGCCTAATAAACCTCAAAAACTGCCAGCATGAATTTCAATATAGCAAAGTACAAGGCAATGCTGCTCACAAGGACTGATTTAAATGCCTTGTACACAGTGGTGGTTTCTGTGCTCATTTTAACCCTACATACCTCGGGGCATCATTGTCAACAGCTGAAAGAAGGGATTTGCTCGGGACACAGTGGGGACTGGCAGCGGTAAAAGGACTACTCAGCTGAGTTAAGAAACGGGTGGAGGAAACTGTGGCTAATAATAATGATGTGGCTAATAATAATCTGATGAACCAGTGCTTCATCTTTCCCACCTGCTGTATTCAGTCCTGGTCGCCCTTTTGTTGAGAAGGGGAATGATAGCACAAATAGGGGGAAAAAAGAGAGTGATGAGCAGCATGTGGTTCTTCTGTACGGTGGAGAAGGGAAAGTGATGGGGTTTAATCCGTATGGAAAGAAGATGAATGAGTTAGGACTGACGTATTTAACAGGGTTAATACTCCCAGGGAACAGCTCACCTGCCACTCCCCTGTTCTGCTTTTTGTCTTTTAATCCTTTTCATGAAGCAGTGAGTACAGAGAAGTACAAAGAAAGTTAAAGGCAGTTGGTTTTGGAGGGAAGAAGTGTTCAGAGGCTGCATGGCAGCAGGATTCAGCTTGTGGGCTTGCGTGGGGACAGCATTTCTTGGAGGTAGCTGTATATTTTTGTGATGTATGCTTATATATGTAAGAATACATGAAAGTGTATGTATATATTTTAGGGAATGATCTAGTTTTGTTAAAGGAAAGAAAATTTCATGGGCTGTGAATACTTAAGACGTGAACTGATGTAGAACTGGGAAGGGATGTTACTCCATGGAAATGTCACCCTGTTCATGAGACCTGCTATATGCAAAATCCTTGTGCCTGGCCTCCATTGCAGCATGGGTTGCCTACTTCCAAAGAGCAAATGGCTCAAATCTTGAGGGCTGTTTTGGGCTCCAGTTCAGGCTCTCTAGAAGTTGCTTGGACCCAGTGTGTGATGTCTTGGACCAACCTGAAATGACTGGGGCAGGGGTTGGGGGGTTTGCCTGCATATGGCTGCAGCTAGGAGAGACCCAGCAGCCTTGATTCAAGCTCAGGCTCAGTTTTTGAGCTCGTTTGAACCCCCAGAATGAAACATGGGCAGCTCGGTTCAACCCAGCACTTGGGCACCAAAGCACCAGCTCAATTTCCTGAAGAGGTGCAAAGTGAAACCCATCCAAAACTGAAGAGTGCTTTGAGAAACTGCCAGTGACCTGATGCTCCCGTGTGTGCTGGCATTTCCTGGCACAGGCTGGGACACTGCCACTGTGCACACACACTGGCACGGGAGGGACACCGATCTATAGGCAGCTGCGAGATGCCTGCTGATGGGGAGCACTGATGCTGTGAGCGAGACATTGTCCCCCTGAACCAGCGATGGGGACGGGTTGCTTGGGGAAATGAGCATGCCCTGTCATTACTTTTCTTTTTTCTCAAGCCACTTGATGTGCATGTTAAGATGTGACCACCAGAGGTATCTGATATGTCTGTTTTGCCCGTGGCTGTTTGCTGCTTCAGTATTAGCTAACTGGGCTTCTTCAGCTGCTGCTCAGAGGTCATCTGCTCTCCTCCTGCCTCACCTCCGTTCCCTGCATGCTGCTGCTGTTGCTGTTGGCTGAAAAGGTAGCAAACAGGGCAAGGAAGGAGGAAGGGCCCCTTGTGCAAAGGATGCTCTAGTCTGTTGCTAAATAAATGCTTTTGACACTGATGAAATGTGACACAGGGATCACATCTTCCTCTCATGTGCTCATGAAGGCAGGGAAGTGCCACATCCTTCAATTGTCACTGGAGAGCACAGAAAATGCCCTGGCTGTACCAGGAAGAAATTCAATACCAGCAAATGACTCTGGCGTCCCTGGATCCCAGCCCTGGGTGTAAAGCTTGACCTTCCCTTCATCAAGGCTGCCTTCTCCCCTCCTGCCTGTCTGTTGCTGTTCATTGCAGCATGTTCAGCATCAGCACCCACGTGTGCTATGGGCAGGTCAGGTCTTCCAGGGGTGAGCTGTGGGGAATAAGCCTTGCTTCAGGGCTGCTGTGACAATCAATAACAACAATGATCCAGAAACAGTAATCCTTAATCATGGGTAATTTCTAAAATGAATCAAGCATACTCTTTTCTTTCCAACAAATAATTTTCTTAGTGCTGAACTTTAGTAATAATAAGGACTTTCTAATGTCCCTACAATATGTTTTTAGAAGGCATTGTTTTCTCCTTTTAATAATTCCCCTTTGGATATGTTCAGCCTAATTTGAAAACCTTAGAAAAAAAGAAAGGTCTGGGTTAAAAACAGTCACTGCTGTTCAACCTTAATCACATCAAGATGGTTTTCATCTGCAGATTTAATGCACGTGTGTGGATGGATGGCTCAGACCCTTCCTTAGGCACGCACTGACTTCGTAGTCCTTAATGGTCATGTCAGCGATCCACAGATAGCAGGTCACCAGGAGATGGGGCATTTTGATCCTGCACCATTCAATCCATGTTTCTCTGCCTTCAGGGGGTTTCTGGGGCAGCCACAGGAAGTCGCAAAGAAGCAGTGATTTTATACCCATCAGAGACCATCCTAAGGAACACCTTGGGCAGTGACTTTCATCATGCCCCTGGCCTTTGAACAGACCTGAAAACCAACTTGAAACTGCAGGATGTTAAACAGAATCAGAAAACCAGGGAAGGTATCGAACCACATTGCCCTGCAATTGTATTTGTTTGCTAATTGGGAATAAAGCTGCTTTGAGGCCACTGAATAAGCCTGGAAGTCTGTGCATTGCCTGTCCTGGAGGTGGTGTGTGGAGCTGGTGGAGGGCTGCCAGGAGGCATCTGGCTGGTGGTGTCTGCCTGGAAGTGCTTGGACTCTGAGAGGGGACATGCACTGTGCTGGGGTGGAGGGACACGGGCAGTCACGCTCATGCAACATGTGCAAATGCCCTCACTGTCAGGAACACAGTGCTTTTGGCTAGTACTATCCGTCCTTACTGCCCTATTCTTTCCTCCTGCCAGTCCAGCTGAAAAAAAGCACAGACTGTTTCCTTAGAACTCTGACAAGGAAAGATTAAAAGAGGGGAGTTTAATGGATATAATCAGGGCTGGAAGTGCAGAAGGGCTGTCAAGGAAAACTGCAGATGCTTGTGGCCCTGGAGATGATGTGGTAACTGCATGTTCAAAAAGCCTGTGCACACCGATGTGCCAGCTGCCATGCTGCATGGGGCATCTTTTCATGATGTTCCCACAGATGTGCCCACAGGACAAGGTTGTGAACCATCAGTCCCAGCTCAGACACACTTCATGAAAGCAGAAGTATACTCAGCAGTTCCTTGCACTTTTATTCATACTTCTCCCGCAGGATCTCCTGGTGCAGTAGTTGGTACACTGACCTATTTTTGGTAAACCAGAAGTAAGAAGGCATGGAATTAACAACAGAAAACCTCTGTTCCATTCAGAAATGTATTTCACCAGGAATGGAGAGACCACAAGTGGCTCATCTTGGTTTTTCCCTGTTTTCAAGGTTGTCTCACAAACAGCAGTGAGATCTCTACATGGGGTTGCAGCATTAGATCTGAACTCTTGCTCTGTCACTATATAGTTCATTCTTGCATGAAGAATATGTAGATAGGGAGGATATTGCCTCGTTACAGACCCAGAAATAAAAGTTTGAGCTTCCTTTTATGTCCCTGCTGAAGTTAAGCATGTTTCAGGGTGATGTGAAGAAAACGCCCCTCATGTGAAGAGCTGATGACCCAGACCTTCAAAGGCAAGGTGAGCAAGGGAAGCAAACATCTAAACTAAGAGCCAAAAGGAGAAACTTCTGCCCCTTCTGGACTGTCCACTGTTAGTTGAATTTGTGTTCTAGTGCTCAAGTTGATCTGGTAGTCTTTGATAAATACAATGTGGGAAACTGATAAAAAATGCTTAAAAAAAAAAAGCTTATCACCATGTTTAAAGGGACTCATGTGGGTTCTCCACCTGGGTCTGCTGTCTTCCTGTTCTCACCCTGCCTATGAGGAAGACTATGAGGAGGACTTCTAAGCATGCAAATTTAAAGGGATAATTTGACTGGAAATAACAATTTACCTGAGTATCATGCAAGACCCAAAATGGCCCAGTAGGATGGAAGAGACAGTTACCGTTTGTGGGAGTCATGACTTAAGTAAAGCCTGGGAGCCTAGAACTGCATGAAGCAAACATATACTGATAAATTCTTCCTATCCAGTCCTCTAATGTCTGTTCTGTTCATGCTCTCTCACAGAGAAACTGTTCTGCAAACATTATAGAGAGCTGTAATGTATTAAATTTAGGTTTAGATTAGCATCCTCCCACCTGGAATCCAGGTGCTTTACTTATCATGAATTGAGCTCTCTGGAGCTTGGAGACAACCATAAAGCTTCTGTGAACAACCTTAAGTAGCTGCTCATATAAATGCTGCTCCTTTGAAATCAACTACCTAATTTGAGAGCAAGTGATATGTGCTGCTGTGCATAACTTTCCTTCCCTGGGTATGAATTGCCCTATTCTTCTGCTGAACAGCACGGGCCAGGGCACAGAGTGGCAGTTTTATATTACATACTTCTGTCTGGTTGAATTTTCCTTCTCATTTTTATAGAAGGTGCCAGTGGGCAAGGGAGAAGACATGCCATCTTGGAGAAAAAAAAAAGAAGGAAATGGTGCATGGAAGATCTTTTTTTTAAACAAAAGTCAGTGGTAATCGTTTGGGGGTGTCCAGATAAGATGATTGAGGGGTAAAATGTTCCTGTAATCATCAGCATTACCGTAACGACTTTCCAGCTCATCACAGGGGTATCATTTTCCCCAGGTATGGAACAGATCAGTTATTTCTAAAGGCACCCTGAAAACTTCTAAACCGTATCTTCAGCTGGCATGGGGTGGCATAACTGCATGAATTCTGTAGCACTTGATGTACTTACTCCAGATTGTCTGATTGCAATAAAATGCCCCACACATTGGTTCGAGATGGCAAGTACAGAATGCTGCATGAAAGGAAAATTTCAGGGGAAGCAGAAATAATACCAAACTCGCTCAGACTGCTCAAATTCTTCCAGGATTCTGGGTTTAAGCCTGCTATATGTATTGGAAGGCTCACTGTAGAAAGTTCCCAGCCTGGGGGGAGTAATGGAAAAGACAAATGGGAAAGGATGATTGGATTCTGCTGTCAGCTTGAGGAGGTGAATAGTTGGAGATTGGAGTTTATTGTGAAAAGGAGGCCTAGACCTTAGCAATCAACAGAAAGCCTCCAACTGGCTTTGGTGTCTCTTGGTTCTAAGCAAGGAGAAGGTAATGGAAATAGGAAAACAAAATGATAACAGGCCTTTGACCTGCAGAATGCTCACTTGGCCTGGGCTATGCAGAGGTGGAATTATCTATTTCAGGAAATAATGTGTTCAGTGGAATTGGATGGACATGTCTGCAAAGGATGAGGATTAAAGGCTTGATTTTGCCTGTTGCACTCCTGACCAAACCTGAGTTTAGGAGCAATGTAAGGTAGTTCATGGAGCAGAGGCATCAGTTCGAGTTTTACAAGGAGATGATGGGTGTAATTAACCAAAAAAAAAGAGACTACATAAAAGCTAACTGAAAAGATCTGTTAGATAGTGTACAGGAAGGAATAGACTTCAGTTGGCAATAAATTGAGGACAGCCAGGTTCTCTTGGGAGTCTTGAATCCTCCTGGTTGTCTGTGCACATATCAGCCATCTGCATGGGGCATCCTATAACTAAGGCAGAAAACCAGAGTAGTCTGTGATACACCGAGAGTGTTGCTTTGTGTATGTACACCTGAGCAATGCCTGGTTACACTGGTGACTGGGAAGTGCTCATTTGGATTTCTGGATTCCTTGCCAATCTGCAATCCAGCAGGGAGATAGAGTGGTCTGAGGTGGGGACTTTGCCAGGCAGCCTCTAGTGCACATCCATATGGGGGATAAGGTGTGTTCCCTGGAGACCCTAGGCCAAAGGGAAGGTCTTTTGTTGATAAATTGAATTTTTGTTCTTCAAGAAAAATAAAATGAGCAAAAGGGTCCCTGCAGTTAATGTTTTGTAGGGCATGGCTAGACATCATCTCACAAGCTTACGGGCACCTTATTCAGCAGTTCAGAGATTGTCTAGTCCAACCCCCATGCTGGCCCTGCATCTGGGCTGGGGCAATTGCAAGTACAAACATAGGCTGGGTGGAGAATGGATTGATAACAGCTCTAAGGAGGACCTGGGGGTGCTAGTGGATGAGAAGCTCAACATGACCCAGGAATGTGTGCTTGCAGCCCAGAAAGCCAGCCATATCCTGGGCTGCATCAAAAGCAGCGTGGCCAGCAGGGCGAGAGAGGGGATTGTCCCCCTCTGCTCTGTTCTTGTGAGACCCCATCTAGAGCCTGCATTCAGCTCTGAGGCCCCCAATATAAAACACAGACCCATTGGAGTGAGTCCAGAGGAGGGCCATGAGGATGCTCAGAGGGCTGGAGCACCTCTCCTGTGAAGACAGGCTGAGGGAGTTGGGGTTGTTCAGCCTGGAGAAGAGAAGGCTCCAGTGAGACTCTAGAGTGGCCTTCCTGTACCTAAAGGGGGCCTACAGGAAAGCTGGGGAGGGAGTCTTTGTCAGGGAGTGCAATGATAGGACAAGGGGAAATGTCTTTAAACTATATGAGGGGAGATTTAGGTTAGGAAGAAATTATTTCCTCAGAGGGTGGTGAGGCCCTGGCACAGGCTGCCCACTGAAGCTGTGGATGCCCCATCCCTGGAGGTGCTAAAGACCAGGCTGGATGGGGCTTTGGGCAACCTGGTTGGGTGGGAGGGGTTGGAATTAAATGGTCTTTAAGGTCCTTTACAACACAAACCATTCTACCATTCTAAGCTCAAGCAGGTTTTTCAGGTCATGTCTAGTCAAGGTTCAAATATTTCCCAAGATGGAGATATTACAACCTCTCTGGGCAACCTATACCAGTGTTTGACCACCCCACAGTAAATAAAATGTCTTAAGTTTAAATGGTATTTCCTGTATGTTGCTTTGTGCCCATTGCCCTGTCAATGGGCATCATTGAGAAGAGGCTGGCTTTGTTTTCTTTGCACCCTCCATCAGATGTTTGTACACATAGATAAGACCTCCCTCTGAGTCTCCTCTTCTCCAGGCTGAACAGGCCCAGCTCTCTTAGTCCCTCCTCATATGACGGATTATGCCCTCTCTTAATGATTTTCATGGCCCTTTGCTGGACTCACTCCGGTATGCCCCTGTCTTCCTTGTACTGGGGACCTCAGCACTGAGCCCCTTGGCTACAAACACTGTCCTTTGGCGAGTCTTCACATTAGTGGTCTGAAAATGAGCAAGGGGGGCAGGAACTGTACCCAAATGTCCCAACTCCCCACCTTGATGGCGAGATGTTTTCTAGCCAGGCCCAGAGATAGTTCCCGTCCCTGGCTTCTCTTCCTTGCTGTAATGAAATCTTGGTTGGGCTGATTATCAGAAGTGGAGAATTTGATGAGTCACTGTCTTGTAGAGCAGTGCAATTTTGTGTGGAGCTGCACCAATCTGCCTACCTATCTCGGGCAAAGATTTATTTATGGCGCTCTCTGAAGTGATACTGTAATATCCTTTTCTAGCCCACATTCCCTCTGGTTCCTGCTCACTACAAGATTTCTTTTCTTTTTTTTTCATTGTGTTAAATAAGATTATAGTGTATTGAGGTTGAAGGGAGCAGGATATTGTTAGGATTTTTATCATCAAATTACTACTTTAAGCAAGCTGGAAGTCTCTGATCAATCATTTAGAGCACAATGTACTGGTCCTGGCCCTGACGTCCTCTCTCCTCTCAAAGCCCCGGCAAGATTCAGCGAGAATCCAGAGGTTACGCGAGGTAAAGGTAGAAAACATATTGGTGTGAACAACTGCTACTGGAACTGGCTCCTTCGCTCTTAGGGCGTGTTCGGAGGCAATAGATCTGTCTCGGTGAAACATTTCTCCTGCTTCGTACATTGTTCTTCACTAAAGTACTCCTTTACTGGGTGCTTATATCCAATTTATGCCCATTCAGACAACAGGTGAAGGAGCACCTCTCCCCAGTCCTCCCCAGACTTGTTGCTTTGTCCTGTAAGGGTTTGAGGGGCATCTGATGTTTGCAGGGAAATGTGAGAACTCGGAGCACATGCAGGAATTGTTCTTCACCCCAAGTCCATGCAGCCAGTGAGTGTGAGCACACACCTGAAGGACAGGAGCACCAAGGTTTTGCTCAAGGCCATACTGCAGTCCAGGTCAGAGCTGTCTTCTCCATAGAATCACAGAATGGTTTGGGATGAAAGGGCCCTTAAAAATCCAACTCCCCTGTCATGGGCAGGGACACCTCCCACTAGACAGGGTTGCTTAAACCCATCTTTAATGCAGCATGAGAAAAGTGATCTGCTGAAGGTGCTGATACATGTAGATGGCAAAGTCCAAGTGATAAGCGTGGAAATCCAGCATCTCCCTTTTTACAGTGGATGCATGATGGTGATGTTCCTCTCAACTCCTGAAACTCCAAATTAGATTTAGTTTGACTCAGGGGTACACAGAAGCTAATGAGTCTAGTACCCTAACAGTTAACCCAGTGGAGGCAGCAGTGCAATAGTTAACAAGAAGAGACAACAGAGAGACAAATGAGATGAAATGGGATTATCCAGAAGTTGTTTCAGTTTGCTGCAGAGGGACAAGTCACTCGTGACGGTGGCTGATATATGTGTGTCTTTTTAATAGACGTGTCTTTTCTTCTGAGTGAGATTTAAACCAAAAATACGGCTTAAATGTGGACTACTGTCAAGTGATGCAATATGGACAGAAAAGTGCATATGTTACACTGAACAGCTCTGTAGCAGGCCACCTGGTGAAAGGATTGTTGGGTTATTTATTGCAGATTATGTGACAGGGGAAGAAATTGGGCTCATCAGGGGCTAGGGAAATTAAATGTTATTCTCCCATCACGGTAGGTGTTGAAATCAGCCTGTTACCTCCTCTTACCTCTTCTGATGATCATGCCAAGCAGCTTGTTGCTGGAAGTGTGAGGCTGGCTTTTTAGAGTTGCAGCTGACTAATTTTGAGGGCGGTGACAACATATCTGGTTATAAATTTCAGAGCAAAGGATGTTTTCTGCATAGATCAAGAAAGAAGACATCCTTACCAGGTAAAACATTGATTACCCACTAAGGAAGTATTTTTACATAAAGAGAGCTCTTCTTTGAACCATCAGCCCTGTGGCTAGTGCTGGGCAATGAGGTTTGTTACATTTGGCTTATAAGCATATTTATGATGCATATAGGTGCAGATTAAGGACCTGAGACTGTACAGCTGAGAGCTGCAAGGTTATCAAGCACAGTGCTCATCATTACAAAGTGATTTGGTAAATCTGAATTAGATCAACAATCCTTGTGGAGAGCAGCCTTAAGAACACCAAAAATGAGGCAATCTGAATGCAAACTGAATAGACGGGACACATTGCTTTATGCAAGAAATGATCTTACAGAGTCTGGACATGGACAAAAAGCAGGCTAACCAGCTTATGAGACAATTATGCTGTGGTTGAGCGGAAAGATAGGCATGCTTTAGCTGTTGGCAGCACTGTTGGATCCGGGTTCTGCTCCTAACTCTGCCGCAGGCTCGTAGCCACCTTCGTTTGGTACTGATGCTGTCCCCAGCACAGCCTGGTTTCTGCTTCAGAGCTGCTGAAGTACAGGAGTGGCCATATGGGGAGCAAAATGTTTCGCTGAAGACTTTGAGCTCATTGTAGAAACGGTCAGGTCTTGGTTGAGAGAGGGATTCTGGCAGCAAGGCTGGTTAGTACAGTGTCCGTAGCTATGTATATATTTATGTGTACATCCATATTTATACAGCTATGTGTAGCTGTAAGGCTGTTGTTCTTGCTTCTGCCTGTCACAGACTTGGGCATGCTTTATAGGAGGTGGGAGGGGAGGTAGGAGCCTAGCTGTACCCACACCTTCTCCACCTTAACTCTCCTGATGTCTTCCCTTGGCTGGCCATGGCGAGCAGCTGAGGAGAGCTGCACCAAGGTCTTCGGCAAGCTAAAGCAAAAACTGATCATGTAATCACCCATCAAAATATGCCCAGTATACCTTGCCAGTCTCTACCCCAAGTCAGACCTTGCCCTCTCTTGGTTTGGAGCCCCTCTCTTGGACAGACCAGTAAAGATCAGACTGCCAGGAGCTCCACATGCCACAACAGACTTGTACCTTGTCTCCAGGACCAAAGGTGAACATGACCTGGCTCTCCACCTGAAACACAAGACAACACAAGGAGGATCACTGTCCCTAAAGTCACAGCCAGAGCTCTGGTGATGTTGAGGAATGACAAGGGACACCCTATGGCACAGCCACCATTAGAGAGTGTATGCATGTGCTCAGTCCTGCTGCACATCAGTGGGCAGTTATTTCCCACCAGTCCCCTTCCCACAGTCACACCACAAATGTCTGTTGAATAAGCTGAGTAGGCTGTTTCACTGCAAAAGCCAGTGCAATAGACAGCAGTTCTGGCAAAGACCATGTTTTCAGGAAATCAATTACCTAAAATTCAGCCTCTGGCTGGGTAAGGTCCTGCAGATTCCAGTACAGTGTTTGCATCGCCTGATGGATTTCTCTTGGTGGGGATTGCTTTCTCCTTGTTTTAATTATGGCCACCTTCAACAAATGCAGCAAGGAACGCCCTGTGAAACCAAGCCTGGCAGCTCTTCCCCATGCACCTTTTAGATATGGTCAGAGAGGCCGTTGATCCTGCCACCTCGTTACATCTAGAGATCAGAAAATGAGACTCATGCTTAAGTGGATTATGTAGTTTTGCTCAATGGCTTCACGTGGAGAGCGGAGATCGGGAGCCAAGATTTCTCGTTCCCTGTGCTTGTTGGCACTGGCTGGGCTCCTGCAGCGTGTGATGTTGCCACCTGCTCTATTATTTGGTAGAAAGCTGGGGCTTCCTTCGAATGCACCTTTCTAGGGGCCTCCCACAGAGCTGGGATCCTTCCCTGCTTATTCCCTTCTCGTTGCCTTCAGATGCTTCAGTCTTTAAAACTGAATCATGCCAGTGTAACTGGAAAGATGTTAAGTAGACAAGCCTGGAGATTGCAGATGGTGTGTGAATCCCACTGGACTCCTGGCATGACCTCCAGATATGCTGTAGGTGCTAGGAGATGAGTAGATGGCTTCATGCCATAGTATAAAGTGTGCAACACTCCCTCCAGACACAAGCATGGAGGGGAGAAGCAATCACCAGTACAGCCCCTGGGAAGGAAAAGAAAGGGGCTGAAGGTGGTGTATCCTGCTGAGAAGGGGGAGTCCCCCTTCTCATACCTTCAGTAAGGGCAGATGTTCAGACTTTGTAACCCTGAAACCAAAAAGATATGTGCTACGAGGAAATGCACAGAAAAACAGTGGGAAGGCAGTGGGAAATACTGGTGGAGGGTTAAATCTGGAGAGCTTGTCCAAGGGATGAGTAAAAGGGCTTTTGCTACCTAGCTACAAAAATTTAATGGATATAAAAACCAAAGAAAGAGGGGAATGATTTGGCTTAGTCAAAGGGCATAGCACTTAGCAGTAATGGGGAGAAATTATGGAAGGTTAAAATCCAGGTTGAGTACAGTACAGATTTGCAGTCAGATGTGTTAGTTTAGAGAATAACCTCCCGTGGAGATGTGTGGTAGTTGGCTGGCCTTTTGTAACTAGGTAAACCACAAAAGGGGTAGAGGCGAATGGGCATCTGGAGACAGGAATGGTGTAGGAGCAGGTCTCTCACCATATGAACACATGAAGCTCTTTTATGAGGTCTCATGTCTATTTTCCCTGTAAATAACATGGACAAGGGAGCCCAGGAGGAGCCAGCGGGATGGCTTCCCAAGCAGTTATCCCAAAGATGACTCTTAAATGAAAAAAATCACAGATCAGTGGGGTTTATTGGGAATATTTCTGTGCCCAGTGATTGCTGTTCAGGAATCCCATGGCCATTGTCACTTACTGATGGATGGACGCCGCTACTTCCAGTTTACAGAGGCAGTAAAGGGCAAACTTGAAATTCTAAGACTCTTTGTAGTCACTTAGTTGGTTAGCAGCTGAGCTGAAAACTGTTCTTATTTCTTATCATTTAGTTTCTTCTCTGAACCATTCCACATATATCCTTTTTTTTCCCCATTTCCAATCAGTACTGGAACCTGCTGTACCAAAGTTCTGATGCTGTTTCTTGGAGGGGGGTAATCTCCAACTGAGTCATGAGAAAGATTGTACTTGTCAGATTTCAGCACAACTTCTGAGACATTTTTAAATGCCTTTTAAAAAATATTTGAATTTATAAAAGGTTCTCCAAACCCAAAAGGATTCTATGATTCTGTGATGTCTGAAGTCTTTTCAGCAATCATGCTGGTAACGTCATCCAGGGAACAGCAACTTTCTTGACTTCTTTTTGTACCTGCTGTTATACCCAGTGTGAAGGAGCTGTTATATTCTAAACTTACAGGAAGCCACAAAGTTCACGTGTTCAATCATTTGTTTTTCATCCATGCAGTGAGCAGGAAGCAACCAACAGCTGTTGCACCAGGATCCAGGGAGGGAGGGAACAGCAGCAAATTGGGGATTACAAATAAATCCCTCATCCAGTTAGAAATGCAGCAAAATTTCCAGGTGAACAAGTCAGAAACAGAGACATCTGTAATTGTCTGGGAGCCAGGCTGTAGCTAAGAAGTTGGTCTAGTGAAGTGTCATCTCAAGCTCCAAAAAAATGTCCGGAAAATAGAACCCTGCTAAGACTTTAGCCACAGGAACCACTTGTGCTCATTCTTCATTTTGTATTTATTTAGTATGTGCAAGGAGAAGTTGTCTGATGAAACATACAACTGAAGTGAATGAGGCTCTCACAGGAAAAAATGGTTTTCTCATTCTTCTTAATGACAATTCAGATAAGTAGTCAATCACTCCTGGAGGATTTTGCATTGAGATAATGGAGATACAGGCAGCTCTCCTGTAGTTCCCCTCAAATCCTCTTCCTTGGTCTTAGATTCATAGAATCTTAGAATCATTCAGGTTGGAAAAGCCCTCTAAGATCATCTGGTCCAACCTTTAACCTAGCACTGACAAGTCCATCACTAAACCATGCTACCGAGTTCTACATCTCCACATCTCTTGAAGACCTCTGGGGATGGTGACTCAACCCCTTCCTTGGGAAGCCTATTCCAATTCTGAACAACTCTTTCAGTATAGAAATTTATCTTCATATCCAACCTAAACCTCCCCTGGCACAACTTGAGGCTGTTTCCCCTCATCTTGTCACTTGGTGTATCACTTGGTCCTAATGTGTCACATCCATGTGCTTTGACCTCTTGGCACTGACAGTATTATGTAGTGAGGTGCATTTGGGAGTTAGGACAGAGCAGCCAGGAAGGACTTGCTATTCAGAGATCCCCTTGATAATCAGACCCACAGATGACAGTAAAAAATTACTAAACCTACATAGAGCTATAGATCCATGCCCTTCCTCAATCTGCCCTTAGTGTTGACTGATGACAAGAGATTAGATGGCATCTTTCTTACCTAAGGCCCGTGTTTGAGCACCGTGGTCTCCAGATTAGGACCTGGAGAGGCAGTGCCATGAAGTCCACAAGTGTCCAAGGGCATTGGAGTGATGTTGCGGTGAGGACCGGGTTTGCCATGTATACAGTTGGCAGCCCAGGTACCTGCTGCAGTGTGATGGTTGATAGATGTTGCACTGGGGGCTTTACCAGCTTATTTAGGGTAAAGAAACCAGCTTAATTAGGCTAAAGCAAGGCTGTGCAATTGTAGGACTTCCAGAATCGGCCATGGGAGAGAATGTGTAACACACAATGGTATGTCCCCAGGTCTGTATGTGACTATATCTTTAAGCACCCTTTGCTGCTTAACTTACAGACTTTCCAGGAGCAAATATCCTAGGCTGCAAACAGTAAGACCTCCTTCCTGTCTGAGATGGGATTTTTTTTTTTTTTTTTTTTTCTAAATTGGTTAATGCCAATTGCCTGTGCTTCTTGATAAACTAAATAACTGCAGTTCAGATCATCTTCATGGAAATTTCCATATGCCCCTTGCCGAGAAGCCAATAACCAGCTGTCAAGCAAGGAACCTCAGCCCAAACACCCGACCAGGACGGCTGCTAAATGGGTGTGGAGGCAGTGATGACTCCTGCCCATAGGTTCAGCCCAACTGAGGATGGGGAGGATGTCTCCATCATTTGGTCCCCATCCCTTTCTCAGTATAGAAGTGGAACAAAATGCTGTGATAGCAGTGCTGGGTTAGTGTACCTCTTCCTTGGTGCCTTGCTGTCTGCAAAGGTGGTCTTGCCTCCTGCAGAGCTCCCATGGGTGGCAGCAGGGTGAGCTTGGCTTTTGTCACTCGCAAACTGTGCGCCATTACGGCATTTATTGCAGCTTTGTTCTTTCTTTCCTTGGGATGTCTTCTATTGCCCTCCTGCTGCTCAAGGAGCAGCCGAGATGGTGTATTTGGAGGATTTAGAGTAGAAGTTTACAGTTGTCTAATCTGCAGCTTGAGAGAGCTGGTATGTGTCAGTCAGGAGGATAGAGAGTTGTTTTGTTATTATTTTATTAAAAGTGCATTTTTTGGTAAAGGGGATTCTTAGCCAATAATCAAATAAGAGAAGCTGCAGATCATTAGGAAAACAATAAAGGATCAGACTAATGACTCTTAGGGCCTCATTTGCTCTCCAGTTAATTAAACAGACAACACAGATGCTGCTGCTGTTAATAATATCATTCAATTACTGTGCTGCTAAGTATTATGGTCCCTTGGAAACCATTACCCAGTGCTGATTGAGAAGGGGAACTGTGAAGGGCTACTTAGGGGACAATAAACCATGTCTCTGTTGAAAAGGGGGCTGAAAGCAGTGCTTTCTGGCGACACTAGGTGCTCCAGCACAAGTAGGGGCAAGGTAGGTTGAAGTGATGGAGGAGCTGGAGAGCTAATCTGAAAAGCTACGCTCCTGCCCAAGGTGTGAGAACAAAGGTCAGAGAGGATGGCTGGGGGTCAGTGGGAGGCATTTTGTGAAGGAGGGGCTGGGGAGGAAAAGCTCTTTGTGTGTGGAGAGACGGGAGCTTGTGTGTATGGCTGCTGAGGGATAGCTGCTGAATAAAAGGGAATTGGAAATGGAAATGAAGGTATCTCAACACCCCAGTGTATACTAAGCATCTGTCTTTGGGGGACAGGGGATATCTAAAAAGCCTCATTGAGCAGTGCAGGTAATAGATTCGCCTGCCTAATATTTCCACTCTCCTGGTTTCGGGGTGAGTGTAAAATCCAGGGCTAGCAGTACAGATCTCATATCAGCCCTTGGGACTTCGGCAGACTCGGCTCTCTCATTTCTGCACTGCAGCACAGGGACTGCTGAGCTGTAGGAGCACAGCATGGAGCGGTCCCAGGAGGTTCCCCATCCCCTGGCTTCTCTCTGCACCCTCACGGCCCAAACCTGCTTCCCCCAGCATCCCAGAAGTGCGATGCACAAGCATGTGAGAGGGGACATGAGAGCTTTTGAAAGGAAACCTGGACCTTCCCCAGAGACCTGATGCCTCCTAGCAGCCTTTTCCTCTGTCCCAATCCACCCAGCATTCCTCTTTTCCCCCAGAATGACCAAAGGAAGCTCCTTTTATTTCTTTTCCTTTCTCATTTTCTCT
The DNA here is from genome assembly GCF_011077185.1 of Oxyura jamaicensis. Classification (NCBI taxonomy): domain Eukaryota; kingdom Metazoa; phylum Chordata; class Aves; order Anseriformes; family Anatidae; genus Oxyura; species Oxyura jamaicensis. Next base: position 153,883,459 of record NC_048894.1, on the reverse strand, counting down.
GCTTTGCTTGTGCAAAAGGAGCTTTCATAGTTTTTATCTATGCTGCAGTAGCAGCAGGAGACCCTGCCTGGGGATGCAAGGGGACTTGTAGTCTGTGATGCTCAAGCGGACAGGTAACAACAGTCTGGGGTTAATGGTCTGTGTGCCTGGTACTTTCAGCCGTTCTTTGGTCCCCAGGAAATGCCTTGGGTCATGGTCATAATAGCTTAAGTGATATGAAGAAATGTGTTGGAAAATGCTTGGCAGTAGCTCTGTGGAAGAAAACTGCTCCTGCATGGCTGCACTGACATTTTGAGCACCATGCTGATGAGTTTGCCTCTCTGTGAGGCTGTGTCTTTGTGGATGTGAGCAAATACAGAGGTTTTGGGGGGCTCATACTGCATCCATAGGGAGGTCTGGCAGGGTCAGGAGCTGTACTGCCGTGTGGTGACACCAAGCTGTATCATAACTGGTTTTGTTACTTGTAGGAGGAGCTGTCACTGGCCTCTCCTGGGGACGTGGGACAAGATCAGTCTCAGTTTGTATGTTAAAGGTTTCACCTTTTTCATAGATGTTTGTGCATGGAATTGCATGTTATACAAAATGCTTCAACCCCAAACCTGCAAAGGGGGAATCATACAGAAAAAAAAAAAAAAAGTTACCCAAACTTGCTTGTATTCACTCTTTTAATATACTATCCCCAAATAATTTCAAATGCCTTGAGTCTCACAGCTGTGCCCCCACTGAATTAATGTCTGAACACCTCAAACGCTGTTCTGGGTTCTCAGCCTTGGAGCTGTACTTGGCAATTAGCACCTCTGCTCTCTAGCTAATAAATTGCAGGCATGGACTCAGGAACACACTGGGATCTGAGACCTGGCCATGCACCAGTGTCCCACCAGCCCCTGGGCTGGAAGGGGGCCACAAAGGACTGAGGCCAGCCCAGATCTTGTGGTACTGCCACAGGGTGGACCTGTAGCTTCATCCACGAGTAGCCTTGGGCTGGGACCATCCTGGTGGCTTCGGCAGCTCCAGCTCACCGGGGCTGTGCAGTAGCACCTCATCCTGGAGAGTGGGAGAGGGTCTCAGCAGCTGCCCCAAAATGATGTGGCCAAGGAAAGTGGCCATGACTGAATCTCTCAGGATGATTCTTAGCACCGTGACCAACACAGGCAGTGAGAAATTTAAATGTGAGGATGCAGTGGAGCAGCAACAGGAAATTTGGACCCAGTTCTGCAGTTTAACATTGTAAATTGGGAATAACTTCAATCAGTGGAATTAAATGTGAGGGAGAATAGCAGAAAAGCCTAGCCCCTCGCTATAGCCGCTGTTACGAAAGGAGATTTATTGTGAATGAAATCATTCTCCGGGGTGCCTTGGTGCAAGCAAAACATCTCCTCATTTCCATACAGTTTGTCTCTGCTGGCTCTGACCTGTTGAAAGGCAGCTCTGGGTCCCCTTTGGGGATCCAGGACAGGAGAGGGACACACTGCTACGCCTCCTCGCTTGGGCAGCGTGAGAGCAGGAAGGGTCTGGAGTGGTGTGGGTGAGCAGGGCAGATCTGCGCCCTGTGTTTGGGGAGATGAAAGCCTTTCTAGCATCTCATTTTCCTTGCATTTCAGCTCTTTCCCAGTCTTCAGGATGTGTCTGGCAGCAGGAAGGGCTTCAAGAGGAAAGATTCTTGCATCCGGTGTTGTCTGGGGCTCTTGGTGCAAACCTTCCCAGTGCTCCCATTGTAGATTTTGGTGGTATGGACGCAGATGTGCCTGTGACTTGCTAGCTGACATTTCTCATATTTAGCATCCCAATTATGCCCCATCAATGAAAATACTCACGAAGAGGAGACCTACCTTGAGGAGCATCCATCCCACAGGGCTTTGGCTTTGGAGCTTGCTGGTTTGCCCAGCCAGCCCCGTTCCTGCAGCCTGCTGAGATCTGTGGATGGCTGCCCCTGCATCATCTGCTTCTGCCTCTGACGTTTCTTTGCTTACCCATTGTCATACTGAAGACTTGTCTTGCTTATAAGCTGCCACACAGACATCTCTTTAACCACCATGACAAAAGATGGCCATTAACGCTTTCTGGGCCAGTTATCTGCCTCTCCACACAATGTGTTGGCACTTCTCTTTAATCCTTTAGCTTGTTCTTTTGCACCAGGGATTCCCTATGTAGGGTACATTATCTCACTGGAGTGCAATAGGAAACAGACCTGCAATTAATTAATTTTCTTTCCTTCTCTCTCTTTCCTTCTCTCTCTTTCCTTCTCTCTCTTT